>NC_134879.1:26960701-26973201 GCF_041734735.1 Babylonia areolata
GAGAGAGAGGAGGGGAGAGAGAGAGACAGAGAGACACAGAGAGAGAGAGAGGAGGAGACCTCTGTATGGGTGTACAATTTGTGCGGTGCCATTTTTTATGTCGTCTGTATGTTTATCACTGTCTGTCTGTCTGTGTCTCCCTCTAACTTTCTCAGACTGTATGTCTCTGTCTGTCTGTCTGTCTGTCTCTCTCTCTCTCTCTCTCTCTCTCTCTCTCATACTTTTAATACATTTTTTTTTATTAATGTTTAGAAATAACCCAACGACCTCCAGTGTTTCTCATCCTCCATCCACTTCCTCATGAGCTGTGTCACACACACACACACACACACACACACACACACACACACACACACACACACACACACACACACACACATCTGAGCCGTCTAAAAACACTTACAGTGAATAGACGTTAAACTGAAGATAAAACATCTGAGCCGTTTAATCATGTGTGTGTCTGTGCGTGTGTGTTTGTGAGTGTTGGAGTGTAACAGTTGTAGTATTGAGAGTATGTCACTTCGTGAGTTTTATGCATTGTGTTGTTGTTTTTATAATATCAATGATTCTGTTTTATGTTTCTGCTACTTTTTATATGCTTTCTTGTTTCACTTTTAGGTACTGGATTGTAAAGCGCTTAGAGCTTGCTTATGCTTGTATTATAGCGCTATATAAAAATAGAATATTATTATTATTATTAAATATTATTACAACCCATCTCATTATCACTGGTCATCTCTGTGTCCATCCACTGTCCGCAGGGTCTGTGTCCACCACAGTGACCATGCCAGGACAGCCTGTCTTCCTGCTGACCCTGTCCCTAGTCCTGTGGATGGTCCTTAAAGTGGCGGTCAACTGTCCCTAGCCCTGTGGATGGTCCTTAAAGTGGCGGTTAACTGTCCCTAGCCCTGTGGATGGTCCTTAAAGTGGCGGTCAACTGTCCCTAGCCCTGTGGATCACCTTCAAAGTGGCATTTAACTGGTCCTGGCTTTGACTGTTGTTCGCAGACCAAACATAGCAACACTTGGAACAGTTGTCTTTGATACTGCTGTTCCTTGAACAACATAATGATAAGAATATGCGAATTGTTTTCAGTGTTTTTGTTGTTGTTGTTGTTGTTAACAAAGGAAAGATGGCAAGCATGAGAGTTGGGTTTTATTTTGCTGTTGTTGTTTTTTTTTCCTTATGACACTGCTTTTCATTACCTTAAACACCACAATTGTCGTCGGTAGCAGGAAGAGGAGGAGGAGCAGCAGCAGCAGCAGTAGTAGTAGTAGTAGTAGTAGTAATAGTAATAATAGTAGTGGTGGTGGTGGTAGTAGTATCATATCAGTACTATTGCTGTTGTCATTGATTTACCCATAAAAGTGTCAGCATTATTATGATATTTACAGATAAGAGATTCAAACACATGGATAGTAAAAAAAATCTTCTGCTGCCATTGACAGTTTGTTTTCCTGTATCCCGATATTTGCAGAGGTTAGATTTAACCATTTCACCGCCAAGCTCGCATTTATGCACAGGCGTGGTAGAGGACCCATGTCACTGAAAGGTGACCATTCATTGGTCTGTTATCCATGAACCTACTGCTCTTAATGCTCGGTGGCAGGACAGGCCGTATTTTCTATACATCGCAGGGGGAATCCCCAGCTATATTTAGCCACTGTCTTTTCTGTGTTTATACCACAAGGGAATTTTGTACTCTAAATTGACTGGCGGTGAAAGGGTCTTTTTTTCCGGATGATAATGGTGGGAATTCTTCATCGTTAATATTTGACATGTGGAAACGTTAGCTGTGTTCCGACATTGACACAATAATAATAATAATTGAGAATTTCTGTGCATATTCGGGTGTTTTCTGAAATAAAATTTTATGACATTTGTTAATGCTGCTGTATGCAGTTCAAAATACAAATATTCGAACTGCTCCCTCGTTTTCATGTTTCCATTTGAAGATGTGAATTGATTGCCTGTGTTCGATTTTTTTTCTGGAATTAAGAATGAAACTGAATATCCTAATGATGCAATGAACTGACATGGAATGGGTGGCATGAATATTCATTGTCTTTTGTTAAAGAATGAATTATCTATTTTATGGCCTTTCGTTTTGTTTTGTTTTGTTTTGTTTTTATTTTGTATATCATAGATAGTTTGAAAATAAATAAACATCAGTGGATTTTTTTATGTTTGATTTTGCTATTGCCAGACAAACGTGTAAAGCATGGACAAAATGTTCGGACGGTCTGATAATGAGAGGTAAATGAATAATTGGAACTGTTCCTTAATTCTGCTATTCTCAGATTAAAAATAAAATAAAGAAGAAGCAGGATAAATTATCGTGCAAAGTCCGTGATACCCTTTTTGTAGCCTTTGCCCTCCTCGCCCCCCCCCCCTTCCCACTCCCACCCCGACCCCCCTTCACACACACACACACACACGCGCGTGCGCGCACACGTACACATACACACACACACACACACACACACACACACACACACGCACACACATACACACACACAAACACACACACATACACACACACACACACACACACACACACACACACCACACACACACACACACACACACACACACACACACACACACACACGCACACACATACACACACACACATACACACACACATAAACACACACACACACACACACACACACACACACACACACACACACACACACACACACACACACATCATTCACATTTTACGAATTGTTCTACTAAAGGGTGGCTCTTCTTCTCCAGTGTCGTCCATGACCGTTCAAAATAAGTGGGTCACTCCCTGAAATACAGAAAACCCTATTTTTACCCATCTTACCTTTAGCTTTGGTGCGTTCAAGTCTCAACTTTCTACCGAAGGGATTTCAGAATTTCACCCCCAAACCCACCAACAATAACAACACCACCAACAACAACATAACAGCAGCAGCAACAACCGGCAGAAGAAGGAACGTACAAACACACTCTCATTCATTTAACAACAACAGTAACTCATGTTGTACACCTCCTTGACGGGCGCAATAGCCGAATGGTTAAAGCGTTGGACTTTCAATTTGAGGGTCCCGGGTTCGAATCTCGGTAACGGCGCCTGGTGGGTAAAGGGTGGAGATTTTTCCGATCTCCCAGGTCAACATGTGTGCAGACCTGCTAGTGCCTGAACCCCCTTCGTGTGTACACGCAAGCAAAAGATCAAATACGCACGTTAAAGATCCTGTAATCCATGTCAGCGTTCGGTGGGTTATGGAAACAAGGACATACCCAGCATGCACCCCCCCCCCCCCCCCCGAAAGCGGAGTATGGCTGCCTACATGGCGGGGTAAAAACGGTCATACACGTAAAAGCCCACTCGTGTACATACGAGTGAACGTGGGAGTTGCAGCCCACGAACGCAGAAGAAGAAGAAGAAGGAGTACACCTCCTTGCTTCAGTTCAGATGATAAGGCAAGAAGCGTATTTCATGTGCTCACTGGGAGCGTTGGCAGAAAACTACAGATTTTCCAACAAGCTAACGACCTCTTCATGAAAGTAGGCATGCTGTTTCAGACTCACGTTCACCACAGACAGGTTGAAAAATTGTATTTGAAAATCGATATTTCTGTAAAAAAAAAGAGATAAACAATTATTCAGTGGTTTATATACCATAGCTTTGTTGTTGTTGTTATTGTTGTGAAAAATATGGAAGTGTACATACAATAAACTACCTCTGGTTATGGGAGATGCTCGTCTGTGGAGAGATGGCCTAGAGGTAACGCGTCCGCCTATGAAGCGAGAGAATCTGAGCGCACTGGTTCGATTCCCGGCACAGTCGCCAGTACAGTATTTTCCCCCCTTCCACTAGACATTGAGTGGTGGTCTGGACGCTAGTCAATCCGATGAGACGATAAACCGAGGTCCTGTGTGCAGCATTTTACTTAGCGCACGTAAAAGAACCCACGGCAACAAAAGGGTTGTCCTTGGCAAAATTCTGTAGAAAAATCTACTTCGAAAGGGAAAAAAAAAAGAAAGAAAAGCAAAACAAAACAAAAACTGCAGGCAGGAAAAATTAAAACAAAAAAAAATGGGTGGCGCTCTCAGTGTAGCGACGTGCTCTCCCTTTGGAGAGCGGCCCAAAATTCACACAGAGAAATCTGATACAAGATTACATTGATTGAAAGCACCACGGTTTGCCGGAAATTCAGCATCATTTCACAAAGCCCCTCAAGAAGAAAAGTGTGCAGGTTTCCATGTGGTCCTCAACTTCTTGTGAACCTTGTATGTTGCTAAGGTCGACCACCGATCTTCACGACCCAGATGCAAATTACAGCCTTGTTTTGTTTTTTTGTTTTTTTATGTTGTTGTTGTTGTTGCTATTGTTGCTACCGTCACGACCGTACACTTCCCACGCCTCCGGTGGGTTGTGTCACACACACACACACACACACACACACACACACGCACGCACGCACACACACACACACACACACACACACACACACACACACACACACACACACACACACACACACAAAGAGAGAGAGAGAGAAGGGTGGCGCACTTTACCGATAACAGTGCCCTGAACCTGAAAAAAAAAATGGTGACCGTCATTCATGTTTGTGTGGCGACACGTCGAACGTTGTGGCCTACCCCTCTGTCTTATCTGTCTGTGAGTCGTCAAACCCTACTGCACGTTCTCTTTTTCTTAACCCGTTCCTGGGGCCCTCGTTCAAGACGCAGATTGCTTGTGCTGTCTGTAATGTTGCAAGCCGATTTGAAAGTGTTCTCTACTTCCTACGAACATGTACTTAAATCCATTTTGAAGCAAACGGAGTGATTTGTCCTCACCTTAAGGATTAGGTACTTTCTACGAACATGTACTTAAATCCATTTTGAAGCAAACGGAGCGATTTGTCCTCTTCTTAAGGGTTCTCCACTTTGTAACGAACATATTCTGTTCTTTAATCCGTTTTGAAGCAGCCGGAGCGATTTGTCCCTTCGTTAACGGATTCGGTACTTCGTAAGAACATGTTCATAAATCCGTTTTGAAGCGAACGGGGTGATTATCGAAACTGTCAAAATTTGTAGAAATTAACATGCAACATTTTTGAAATATCACCATTCCACCCGGCCAGATTTCAGTACACTCAGGATTAGTTATTGTTTGTGCAGTTTGTGTTGTATGAAATCGGATGCTTTGTGTGTACAGATGATACTCTAAACACAGCATCATTTCATTCACTGAATTACAAGTCCGTCATGTACTGTGCAACATTGTCACATACATTGTTGCTGTGTATTGTTACGCTGCTGGTCAGGCATCTGCTTGGCAGATGTGGTGTAGCGTATATGGATTTGTCCGAACGCAGTGACGCCTCCTTGAGCTACTGATGCTGATACTGATCCTGCCTTTTGACGATTTTGTTGTTTTTTTTCATGTGCCCCCAAGCGGATCTTTTTGGAATAAAGATATTGAATCTTGAATCTTGTCCCCATGTTTTACACACTTCCTGTAGAGAGGACATCGCGATGAACGACTTCTTCCTGAGGACAGAACGTGACTGAAACGTCCTGGCCCGGGGCACTGTCGATGCTGCTGCAAACCCCGAACACATTCATTCAGACAGGTGCATGGACATATCGGCCTCCACAAAGTCCTGACTGTAACCCAATGGATTATGTCATATGGGACTCTCTGAAGGAGAAAATTGACCGAGCGGGCATTACAGGACAGGATAATTATGCCATGGGAGGAGATATCGGTGGAAGAAATACGTAAAAGCATTTCTGCTGGGAAGAAACGGCTTCGTTTAGTTATGGAGGAAGATGGAGGCCACATTGAGCATAAACTGAAATAAGTGAGTTTTCCTCTGATATTGGATTTTTTGACATACTGTTTTGAATTTGACAATACTCGCATAATTGGGTATTTTAGATATTTTGCAGACTTGTTGATGATACCCTAAGGTTACTGTGTGAAATTTTTCAGTGAATTCGGTTTCTCTATCACTGAGAAAATACTTGTCAAAAAGCGGTTCACTTTTTTGGGGGGACACCCAATATATATCTCAATGGACAGGTGTCTTTCTCAGTGTTGGCACACTGCCCTCTGACAATCCAGCTGTCCTATTACCCCATCCATTCTTTTCTTCTTCTTTTTTTTTTCTTTTCTTTTCTTTAACCAAAACCGGCACCCATCGCCAAAATGCAGATAATGGTCAAAATGTTGACCACTGACATCAAATAGAAGAAGATTGCTTGATTTATTTATTTATCTGTTTATTTATTTATTTGTTTGTTTGTTTGTTTGTTCATCTATCTATCTATCTATCTGTCTGTCTGTCTATCTATCTATCTATCTATTTGTTTATTCATTTTATTCACATATGTGTGTGTGTGTGTGTTTTTGCAGAATGTCATGCGAAATGAATAAATGAATATAATTATGCAGACTGGGGCATCTAGATAGACAGACAGACTGACACTGAGAGAATGGCAGGCAGACCCAAAGGTCTACGTCAGACTGTTGTGACATATGATCACAGTGTTAAGCGGGGAATGCTTTCAACCAAGGTGCTTTAAACTCCCTTCGTAACAATCTTCGTCTTCCTCAACAGGGGGAGATAAGTCTCCATCTCCGATGGCAAGCAAAAACAGAAACAAAAACAAAAACAAAATAACAACAACAACAAAACGTAAACATCTTATACCTGAGAAGTTAATGACTGTAGTTTGCTGGTGACAGTAATCATATACTGTGTTCTCTCCCTTTGTCCCCTCCTCCCCCCCCCTCCCCCCGCCCCTCTTCCATCACCTCACCCCCACCCCTCCTCCCACTTCCCCCCCAACCCACCTCCCCGTGCCCCACCCCTCCAAAGTAGAGTGCTTGGATGTTTTCATTGCAGGGGTAACCAAATGCCCTGTATACACGTATGCATGTTTGGGGCTTGAATGTCAGTAATAGTTTATGGAAAAGATGTTTGACTGTCCACAAGAATAATAACAATAATAATAACAACAGCAACAATAATAATAATAATAACAAGAAGAAGAAGAAGAAGAAGAATGATGATGATGATGATGATAGATAATGATAATAATGATAATAATAATGATGATGATGATAATAATGATGATAATAATAATAATGAGGATGATGAGGATGATGATAAATAATGATAATAATGATAATAATGAAGTGTTCTTCTACAGGGCTGTTCCCACACACACACACACACAGGCTCACGGCACTTCGCAAACTACATACAACAAGAAAGAAACAATTCTCAGGAAGAGTCAAATAGCAACCAGTCACTCACGGCGGCGCTCCACAAATTACATGTTGCGAAAGAGAAGCAACAATCATCAAGAAAAAAAAAAGAACCAACCACGAAGAAACAACCACCATCCTCAATATCCGTAAGTGAAGTGATGGCATAGAGGTAACGCGTCCGCCTAGGAAGTGAGAGAATCTGAGCGCGCTGGTTCGAATCACGGCTCAGCCGCCGATATTTTCTCCCCCTCCACCAGACTTTGAGTGGTGATCTGGACGCTAGTCATTCGGATGACACGATAAACCGAGGTCCCGTGTGCAGCATGCACTTAGCGCACGTTAAAGAACCCACGGCAACAAAAGGGTTGTTCCTGGCAAAATTCTGTAGAAAAATCCACTTCGATAGGAAAAACCAATAAAACTGCACGCAGGCAAAAATGTATAAAAAAAATAAATAAATAAAATAAATAAATAATTGTAAAGGGTGGCGCTGTAGTGTAGCGACGCTCTCCCTGGTGAGGGGAGCCCGAATTTCACACAGAGAAATCTGTTGTGATAAAAAGAAATACATATGCATATATACATATACATATAAACAACACACACACACACACACACACACACACACACACACACACACACACACACACACACACACACACACACATAAAAGATGGGTCATAAGGTTACAACTGCAACAGATGCCATAATTATTCAAACCCAACTCTTTTTGTTGTTGTTGTTGTTGCTGTTGTTTTGCATTGTTTTGTTGTTGTTTTTTTGTTTTGTTTTTTGTTTGTTTGTTTGTTTGTTGTTTTCTTTGTGTGTGTGTGTGTGTGTGTGTGTGTGTGTGTGTGTGTGTGTGTGTGTGTGTGTGTGTGTGTGTGTGTGTGTGTGTGTGTGTGTGTGTGTGTGTGTGTGTCTTTCTTTCTTTCTTTCTTTCTTTCTTTCTTTTTCTGTCTATTCTCTGAGCAGTGCGGTAGCTTGGATATAGATATAACCACGGTATAGGTATGGCACACTTGTATGTTTGTCGATATATACACCAAAATGTAGTCCCACACACACATCTCTTGACTAACCACAAGGGTCTCGAGCGTGTAACCATAACTGGGGCTCTGGTTCATCGTCCTCCAAGAGAGATCGACTGGCTCCCAGACTTATCAATGTCAAGTGGGAAAGCCTGGGATGTGCGTCAGCTTGCTGGAGATACCTCCCTTTCGTTTCCTGACCCCGCCTCCCCCCCCCCTTCCCCCGCCCCCCCCACCCCCCCATTCACAGCCCTCCACCCCATCCCCGCCCCCAACCCCCACCCCCACCCCAATCCTCCGCTCACTGTTATGCCCTCTCCATACATACGATATTTTTCCTTTTTTGGGTGGGGGAGGGGGGCGGTGGGGGGGAGGCG
The DNA here is from genome assembly GCF_041734735.1 of Babylonia areolata. Classification (NCBI taxonomy): domain Eukaryota; kingdom Metazoa; phylum Mollusca; class Gastropoda; order Neogastropoda; family Buccinidae; genus Babylonia; species Babylonia areolata. The sequence goes on from NC_134879.1 coordinate 26,969,374, forward strand.
GAGGGCAGAGGGGTGTGTGTGTTTTTTGTTGTTGTTTTTTTGTTTTTTTTGGGGGGGTTGTTTTTTTGTTCACACCAGTTCACACTGGTTCATAATTCAGCAGTCCGCCGCGCACACACACAAGGGGCATATATGTATTAGGACTGTTTTTCTTTTTTCGTCAAAGATTAAGGTCAACCTGCTTACGTAAATATCGAAATTGTTTCTAATACCCCCTCCACCCCAACCCTCCCAACACACACACACCATGCCACCACCCCCTCGCCCCCACTCCACACAAAAAAGAGAGATAATTTCATCACATCAACCTTAATTGGAAAGAAGAGAGATAATTTCATAACACCAGCCTTAATAACTGACAGAAAAAAGAGAGATAGTTTCATAACACCAACCTTAATAACTGACAGAAAAAGAGAGATAATTTCATAACACCAACCTTAATAACTGACAGAAAAAAGAGAGATAATTTCATAACACCAGCCTTAACTCTCTCCATACGAACGGCGAAAGAGACGACGTTAACAGCGTTTCACCCCAATTACCACCATCAAAATATTGCAAGCGGAAGGCTCTTATACTGAAAAGGTGAATGTTGACAAAGAATACCACAATTCTGACGACGGAAGCTAAAGGTTGGGTCATTCAGACACCCACTGGACATCCGAGGGGTCTGTGTAGAGGAGAAGAGAGGACTGGCCGTACTGAGTGAGTTAATAACTGACAGAAAAAAGAGAGAGAGTTTCATAACACCAACCTTAATAACTGACAGAAAAAAAATAGAGAGATAATTTCATACATCAACCTTAATAACTGACAGAAAAAGAGAGATAATTTCATACACCAACCTTAATAACTGACAGAAAAAAAAGAGATAATTTCATAACACCAACCTTAATAACTGACAGAAAAAGAGAGATAGTTTCACAACATCAACCTTAATAACTGACAGAAAAAAGAGAGATAATTTCATAACACCAACCTTAATAACTGACAGAAAAAGAGAGATAATTTCATAACACCAACCTTAATAACTGACAGAAAAAAGAGAGATAGTTTCATACTCCAACCTTAATAACTGACAGAAAAAGAGAGATAATTTCATACACCAACCTTATTAATTGACAGAAAAAAGAGAGATAATTTCATAACACCAACCTTAATAACAGACAGAAAAAAGAGAGATAGTTTCATAACACCAACCTTAATAACTGACGGAAAAAGAGAGATAATTTCATAACACCAACCGTAATAACTGACAGAAAAAAGAGAGATAATTTCATGACATCAACCTTAATAACAGACAGAAAAAGAGAGATAATTTCATAACACCAACCGTAATAACTGACAGAAAAAAGAGAGATAGTTTCATAACACCAACCTTAATAACTGACAGAAAAAAGAGAGATAATTTCATAACACCAACCTTAATAACAGACAGAAAAAAGAGAGATAGTTTCATAACACCAACCTTAATAACTGACAGAAAAAAGAGAGATAATTTCATAACATCAACCTTAATAACTGACAGAAAAAAGAGAGAGATAATTTCAAAACACCAACCTTATTAATTGACAGAAAAAGAGAGATAATTTCATACACCAACCTTAATTGACAGAAAAAAAACAGGGATAATTTCATGACACCAACCTTAATAACTGACAGAAAAAAGAGAGAGATAATTTCATAACACCAACCTTAATAACTGACAGAAAAAAGAGAGAGATAATTTCATAACAACAACCTTAATAACTGACAGAAAAAAAGAGAGAGAGAGTTTCATAACACCAACCTTAATAACTGACAGAAAAAGAGAGATAATTTCAAAACATCAATCTTAAGTTTCAGTTTCAGTTTCACTTTCTCAAGGAGGCGTCACTGCGTTCGGACAAATCCATACACGCTACACCACATCTGTTGAGCAGATGCCTGACCAGCAGCATAACCCAACGCGCTTAGTCAGGCCTTGAGTGCATGCTTACATATTTGTGTACCTATGAAAGTGGATTTCATTTTACGTAATTTCGCCAGAGGACAACACTCTCGTTGCCATGGAAGGTGGCAGAATGGTTAAGACGCTCAGCTGCCAATACAGAGAGTCCGTGAGGGTGTGGGTTCGAATCCCGCTCTCGCCCTTTCTCCTGTTTGATTTTCCAGTCAAACTTAGGAGAAAGGGCGAGAGCGGGATTCGAACCCACACCCTCACGGACTCTCTGTATTGGCAGCTGAGCGTCTTAACCATTCTGCCACCTTCCACCTTAAAAGGAACGGTTGCCAACAGCACCCGGTGTTCCCAGGTGGTCACCCATCCAAGTACTAACCGGGCCCGACGTTGCTTAACTTCGGTGATCGGACGAGAACCGGTGTTTTCAACGTGGTATGGCCGTTGGCGATCTTAATAACTGACAGACAAAAAAAAACACAAAAAAACATGAAGAGTAGAGAAGGTGGGTAGCTCGGTACATGTGACCAGCGCGTGAGTTCGTGCATGACCCTTTGGGCTGCTTCTCCATAATGGTAGTCATCTTTATCTCTCTTCAAACAAGAAAAAAAAAAAAAAAAGAACAGGCTCATATGTAAGAAAACCTAATCATCAGCAGTTTGTCACAAAGGCCAGATCTCATACAGGAGTATGAAATGACCTACTTCACTATTGGAGGTCAATCATTATCTATTTGAAGAAAAACATAAGAATGATAAGAATAAGAATAATAATAACAATACGAGTTCATATCTAAATAAGGTGAGTCACCAACAGTTTGTCTCATAAAGGCCACATATATAGGACCAGCAAATATTACCGACAGACTACGAAGCTAAAAGGAAGGTGCTCTGCGAACGACAGAATCAGAGAGTCAAGCCAGAATGTTTGCCTCCAGTTTGTGTCTGGTTTCCTTGGTGTTTTGGTGTGGTGTTGATGTCGTGTCCGCGCAGTTGGAACCAGTTGGTTGCGATCTCTCTCGGATCCCTGTGCAGCGGAACTTTGACACGAAAAGGGTATGTTTTTTGTGGGTTCCTTGACACGGTAACATCCTTATTCTTCTTCTCCTCCTCCTCCTATTATTATTATCATTATTTTGACACGAAAAGGGTATGTTTTTTTGTGTGGGTTCCTTGACACGGTAACATCCTTATTCTTCTTCTCCTCCTCCTCCTATTATTATTATCATTATTTTGACACGAAAAGGGTATGTTTTTGTGGGTTCCTTGACACAGTTACATCCTTATTCTTCTCCTCGTCCTCCTCCTCCTATTATTATTATCATTATTTTGACACGAAAAGGGTATGTTTTTGTGGGTTCTTTGACACAGTTACATCCTTATTCTCCTCCTCCTCCTCCTCCTCCTCCTCCTACTCCTATTGTTATCATTATTTGGACACGAAAAGGGTATGTTTTTGTGAGTTTCTTGACACAGTTACATCCTTATTCTCCTCCTCCTCCTCCTCTTATTATTATTATTATTTTGACACGAAAAGGGTATGTTTTTGTGGGTTCCTTGACACAGTTTCATCCTTCTTCTTCTTCTCCTCCTCCTCCTCCTCCTCCTATTATTATTATCATTATTTTGACACGAAAAGGGTATGTTTTTGTGGGTTCCTTGACACAGTTTCATCCTTCTTCTTCTTCTCCTCCTCCTCCTCCTCCTCCTATTATTATTATCATTATTTTGACACGAAAAGGGTATGTTTTTGTGGTGACACGGTTTCATCCTTATTCTTCTCCTCCTCCTCCTATTATTATCATTATTTTGACACGAAAAGGGTATGTTTTTGTGGGTTCCTTGACACAGTTACATCCTTCTTCTTCTCCTCCTCCTCCTCCTCCTACG
>NC_134879.1:26983201-27005701 GCF_041734735.1 Babylonia areolata
GTCACGATAACACAGTGTCTAGTATTTGATCTTAACATAATTATTGTCATGAAAATTCAAATTGATACCATAATTTAAGTTACAGCTGTACGTAATCGTTTCAAGGCATAGTAAATGTAGAACGCAACATTACGTAAAACAATTTCATTTCTAGATGACATAAGCAAATTAAATCCAAAGCGACATGGGCTACTATAAAACTTAGGTTGAATAGATTTTATCCTTAGGTAGTGAAAGACAGGACAGCAAAACATAAAATGAATTTCATCTTCTGAATCATGACATAAACTACACTGTACTTTATCTACTCTTCTATCGCTAAATCTAAACCTATGGCAGGCAATGTCTGTTACGCCAAATCTTAATTTAGTCAGAGCACATTTGACATATCTATTCATTGCAATTTCAATATATGGTTCCACACTACTTGTCACTTTAAACATCCTATATTCCGCAAATCTATTGCTGTTCTGTACGTGGTCATGCCAGCTCTGCCATCTACAGTCAACAAGTCTTTGTTCAAAACATTTCATAAATCCTGTTACATTTTCAACACCCTGGTTATCCCATACATAGGCAAATCCATAGGAACACAAACATTTTCTAATACATGTAGTCCGAGTCTTCTTACCATTATTGTCTAAATTGTACAGCGACCTGTAAGCTTTGTATGGTAACCTATAACTATCCATTATAGTTAATTTTAGCCGGTAGGGGAGAGTCTCCTAATTTGGACCACTTTTTTAAACAGTGCAATATCTCAAAGACAAAAGCATAGATTTCAGTCCAGATAGTTCCTGATTATTGTTATGAGTACTGACAACCAAACCACAGCCAATCTAAACAATAACTCTTCAAACTTTAACAAAAACTTAAATAAATAAAAAACGCAAATGGTCCATATTTGGGGACTTGGTACCAAATATGGACCAGCATGGCTTCTAATATGGACCAGGTCTTAATATGCATGAAATGAGAATATGTGCAAAAGAAACCATCTGAAAATGCATTCTCCAGTTTCAAAAACGGGATAGCCTAAATACTTTTAAAGAAATATGCCAAAATTAAACATGTTCATACGCATAATAAATTATTAGCATTTCTGCACATACGCTTGTGCGCGTGGACTCACACACACACACACACACACACACACACACACACACACATATATATATATATATATATATATATATATATATATATATACTTAATTTTAGCAACAATTTATTCAAATTATGGTGACAGTAGTCAGTAAGATGAATATAAGCAAACTTGACCAAAGTGGGGGTTTTTTGGGTGTTTTTTGTTTTGTTTTGTTTTGTTTTTTTTAAGCTGCAGTAGCCTAACTCACACACACACACACACACACACACACACACACACACACACACACACACACACACACACACACACACAATTTTAGCAACAAGTTAATAACATTATGGCAACAGTAGTCAGTGAGAAGAATATAAGCAAAACAAACCAACTGTGTATAGCCTAATAGGCTAAAACAATCGGGGGGAAACACCCCAAAACTAAACAAAACAAAATCAATTGTCACCTTGACCAAAGTGTTTGGTTTTTTGGGTTTTTTTACCTGCAAGCTGTAGTAGCCTAACTCACACACACACGCACGCACACACACACACACACACACACACACACACACACACACACACACACACTCACACACACACACACACACACACACACACACACACACACACACAAGGTCCAGTGGTCTAAAATAACTTAAAATCGTGTGTAGATATAACTGATTTTTTTTTTTTAATGCAGTCTCCTCTGGTCCATATTGAAAGACTCTGGTGGTCCATATTAGAGGAAACTGTGCTTACACAAAAACAAGCATTTTAAAGAGGAAGCAGAAAGCCCTTCACTTTAACTCATGCAGTATGAGGAGGGACAGGCATGTGACCATTTATCACGCTATAGCTTAATTGCAATACTATCAAAAAGATACTTCAGTAGAAAAAAAAAATGCACAGACCAACTTTTAAACTGCAGAGCACTTAAACTTATAAAGACTTACCGTTTCCGCACCCCTCGCTTTTCCGCCATTGTGACATTTGTAAACGAAGCAGGGGAAGCACCTCAAAGCTTCTACAGTGTTCAAATTTTGTAAGAGTTGTATGACTTAGACAAAACGGTTGTGGTCCAAATTAAGAGACGGTCCATAATCGGCGACCCTCCCCTAATTAATGCATTTTACATAAGAATTTAGATATATCGGGTGTCTCCCAAGTTCACCATAAATAAAGTCGTTAGGTGTAGAGAGAATGAGATAGAGATAAACAATCGATAAATAAGTATATACCACGCAAACTTTTTTCACCAACATTAAACACAAATCTACATATTTCACCACCATGCACCGCGTGTACGATGGTGAATTTTCATTCTCCTGTCCAGTGTGTTTCTGTCATTTATCTTTCTCTCCTCCTTCCACCAACTGTCTGGATCTTCCTGCTCGACAAAATCATCGGACCCAATTATCAAATGACAAAGGACACGCACACACACACACACACATATATATATATATGTTTGTGTCTATATATATAAATAGAGAGAGGGAGATTATGTGCATAAATCGAGAGAAAGGGATATATGCGTGTGGTGTGTATCTATAAATAGAGAGAGGAATATATGTGTGTGTGTGAGCAACAGCAATAAACAGTAGCGGTAATATCAAAAGTAATAATGATGGTGATAAGGCTTTATGGAGCGTACGTATCCTATATATCCTACAAAAAAACATTTGCATATACATATATAGAGAGAGAGAGGTGTGTGTTTTGTACAGATAGATGACTGAATACACTGCAATACGAATAAGCGGGTGGGGAAAGAAAACAAAAAAACCCCATCACCGCTACCAACAAAATGAACAGAATCGCCAACCTTTAGGCTTTCTTTTCTTACCACTTCTTTCTCCTCCTCTCTCCTTCGTCACTACTGTTGTCGACTGGGAATCTGCAACAGCATCAAATCATCAGTGTAGCCGTCCCCCAGATGACTACAATATTTATTGGAACACAGCATTTTCAAGACCTTTCACAAACAGTAGTAGTAGGAGGACGAGTAGGAGCAGCAGTAGTTGTTGTTGTAACGATGATGGTGGTTGTGAGGATGATGATGACGATCGTAATGATTATTCTGTTTGGAGCGTACCGTCCTTCTATCGACAATCGGCCACTGCCTTTGACGGTCCTCACACGAAACCATCTTCCAGGCTGGATACAACCTATCCATTGGTGAAAAGCCAGCATTAGCATGAACAGCTTTTCAACGCACTTTACTCAACAGTTTCAGTAGCTCAAGGAGGCGTTACTGCGTTCGGACAATTCCACATATACGCTACACCACATCTGCCAAGCAGATGCCTGACCAGCAGAGTAACCCAACGCGCTTAGTCAGGCCTTGAGAGAGAAAAAAAAAGAAAAAAGGGTGAATAAATAATAGATAAATACTAATAAAAATGATAATATGTATAGGGCGCAAAAACTTGATGAAGTTAACTATAAGCGTACATAAATAAATAAATGTGTGTGTGTGTGTGTGTGTGTGTGTGCCGTGGAAGCTGCGATACGTAGCCTAGAAATGAGTGTGTGGAGGAGGGGGGTAGAGGAGGTGCAGGGTAATGTGTGTGTGTGTGTGTGTGTGTGTGCGTGTGTGTATGTATGTGTGTGTTGGGGCTCATGTACGTTTATGTGTATTTGACTGTGCTTTCATATCTGTGAAACTGCATGTTTGGTGCATATCTGTTATGCATATGTGGGTGTATGTGTGAATGTGTGTCTCCATGTTTTACATTTATTTGCTTATTTATCACCATTGTTGTCTTTTTTTTTTATTAGCATTATTATTACTACTTTTTTTCTTCTTTTTTTAAAAATAAAATTATTATTTATTTATTTCCTCAACAATGATGGCAAGGTGCCGAAAGAAAAGGAGCGGTCTCTAATCCGGTTATACGCCCCTAAAAATATCCTTACTCCTGCACCCGCCCTATATTTGTAATCGCACTTTATCATGCGGTTGCTTCCCTTGGCATAATATGTAACCCACAGTGTGTGTTCGGCCAATAATACATCATTGAACTTCGAAATACACAAATACAGATCACAGCAAGAGATCATCAATACGTTATTTGCTAAAGCCAACATCTCGTTCATTCAACTCAGTTCTCTGATACACAAATTCGTTGTTGAGGGGGACATTTTTAGCCAGACAGAAAAGCAAAAAATACGCAAGAAATCATACTGCTTTTTTCTTTTTCTTGTCTTTTTTTTTTAATTAAGGCTGTGGCATTTCGTGTCGTCCACCATGTGTTGTAGGTGGTGGTGGACAGCCAGATTACTGATGCCTTTCTGGGGCCGTATTCAGGAGACCATAATTATACTGCCTACGGGTATTAAATGTGTCCCTGCGGGTAAATCTACTTGAGGCAAGACAAACTGCCCAAGAGTAAGCAATATCCAGTATTCAGGAACACGAGAGGGGAATTTGGGGGATGGGGGTGGGAGATTTATAAGTGGCCCACATTTTCCACAAGTTACTAAATCTCAGCAATGCTTTGCCACTGAAGCTTTTTTTGTTTTGTTTTGTTGTTGTTTTGTTGTGTTTTTGTTGTTGTTGTTTTGTTTTGTTTTTCTTTTAAACTGTCACAAATGTGAAGGAAGGAACTGTGGTGCCCTCGGGATTTTTTTTTTTTTAATTTATAGCTGACTGGTTCCCTGCAGGAGTCTACTTGATTAGCTGACTGGTTCCCTGCAGGAGTCTACTTGATTAGCGTGACTTGAAATACGAAGATAAACTTCACTGAAAATTGTACCCGCGGGTCCCTACAATACCAAAGGCAACTTGCCTTCAGGTAAAATGATTTTGCCTTGAATATGGCCCCTGAACATCTATCTGTACATAAATGGATCACGTCTTTAAGACAATCCATTGTTTTCGACCGTCTAATCAACTGAAACGTAGGGAGAGGGATATCCGTGGGCATTACAGATAATCTTCCTTGGGCATTACCGATAATCTTCCTGTCAATCCTTTACTATGCATTACTAGAAGCATTTCCAGTCTGATGTAGGTACGCCAGCAAGATGAATAACCACAGAACATAACACAAATAATAGAACGAATAACTGTAAATAACAACAATGATGATGATGTGTACTGGCTGCACAGCCAACCAAAACGTTGATCGGAAAGCTTTCAAAGTCAGGCTTTTGAATGTGTGACTCTCTCTCTCTCTCTCTCTCTCTCTCTCTCTCTCTCCAGGCTTCCATATCACAACAACGTAGCCAACGAATATAATAAGGACGAAGCGACTGAATTTTTCATGAATGATAAATAGACAATAGATATTTTATATATATATAAAAGAACGTACAACAGAAGTGAATCAGAAACATGTACATGATGGGAGTAAATCATGTATTTTGTCATTAATGGGTTTTTTATGGACAGCCATTGAAAGAGCTGGCGGCGTGATCATAATCGAAAATTAAACCAATTTCAGTTAGGAGCGAAAGAAGAAGAACACCACCACCAACAAAAACAATATTGAAAACAACAAAAGAACAGTTTATATAGAGATCAATAAATGCTGTCAGTTTTGAAGTAGAACGCCTTTGACTTTGTCTCACTGACCGAGGGTGATAGTACTTGCGTGCCGTTATTGTGATCGCCAACGGCCATACCACGTTGAAAACACCGGTTCTCGTCCGATCACCGAAGTTAAGCAACGTCGGGCCCGGTTAGTACTTGGATGGTGACCGCCTGGGAACACCGGGTGCTGTTGGCAACCGTTCCTTTTTTCTTTTTTTTTTCTTTTTTTTTCCTCAAGGCCTGACTAAGCGCGTTGGGTTACGCTGCTGGTCAGGCATCTGCTTGGCAGATGTGGTGTAGCATTTATGGATTTGTCCGAACGCAGTGACGCCTCCTTGAGCTACTGAAACTGAAACTATCTTTATGCTTCAATAAGTTTCAGTCAGTCACTTAATGAAGGCTTCGTATGAAGTTTTGTTCGAGAGACCTGCTGAAAACGAAACGTCAGAAGTCTTTGTCTTCGTTGGACTTTCGGTCTGTTAATGTCATGGATTGTTGAATCACTGACTTGCGCGCGCAGCAGATGGCGAAGATCGAAAGCTATACGGCGTGTCAGTACCGTTTCGACACATTTCTTAAACGCATGCTAGTGGCGAGAGATCGAGTGTTTAGAGAAAGGAGTCCATGGGCAACGAAATGAATGTGTGGCAGGAATATATTTCACCCTTCCCTCACGGGAAAGTTGCTCTGAAGGCTACCCAGCCATGACTCGCGGCGAGAACCCAGTCTTGTCGCGATGTGAAAAAAAAGAAACGCACCTTCCGAGCGTGTCTCGCGAGATCCTTGCTTACACGATAACAAGCGTGTGGAATACAACGCGCCTCGTCTGTGTCTTAATTCAGACTAATATCCTCATCTTAGATGAACAGACTATGAATGAATAAACGACGTCTGTGTCTTAAGAATCTACTTCCCGCCTCGCACATTCGTTTCATTGCTTTGCGTATTAGTTTCATTGCGCATTTACTCACCCGCTCCCGCCATTCACTCTCTCGCCGCAAACCACGGAAGCACGCTCGCCATTACGAAACACGTGCCAGGTTGTTGTACACGTGTTGTGAACACAGCCGGTCGTCTGAGCCGGACGACGTTGTCCCGAAACATCTTTGTCATGCCAGGTTGTGTTCAACCCATCACCACAACTGACTTAGCTAAGTTCATGGAGAATCAGAACGTACTGAACCTTGATAATAGAGTGGTAACATGGAGAAATGTATGGGTTTGTTCCAATGTACCTTTTGTTTACCTGTGTACTTGCTGATTTGGTAGCAATGATAAGCAGCACTGACTGGAAATTGTCCCTTGAACACGAAGAGAATTGTCAGTTTTTTGTTTATTAATCCTGTACTCTCCGAGCCTCGTTATTTTAATTTTTCCGTGATTATTTTTCTTGGTCATTGAAGGTTGGTGCTGTTTCAGGCTCACTCCTTGCACTCAAAATGCGATTTCTTACTTTCAAAGCGTTTTTGGATTTTTTTCCTTAGCACGACGTATCCTTAACATTTTCTCTTCCAGTGTTTCGCTTACAGACATGATGCTTGCCCACACTTTCAACACAATGAACTGACCGGTCTGTCGTTTCACTGACGCTTCTGCCCTCGCTTCCCTCCCTTACACATGTTCCACAACAGTAAAGGGAATGAAATCCGTGTGAAAACGAATATGAAATGAACAGCAAAAAATAGAACAATCTAACATGCATGACAATAAATTCTGTCAAAATACGTGTATGTGTGCACCTTTCTCGAGAAACAAAAACAAAGAAGAACGACTCCCAACGAAAACACATTACCTTAAGGGTGTAGGAGCCAGTAAGGTCGCTAAACTCCGCTCGTATCATCGATCGTCAAAACTAATTAAACAATCCCCCCGCAAAAAAAGCGGTTTCTTACTTTCAGAGAGTTTCTGGATTTTTTTCCTTAGCAGGGTGTATCCTTGCCATTTTCTCATCCAGTGTTTCACTAACAGACATGATGCTTGCCCACAATCACCGACACTTTCATTAGTTTTAACACACTGAACTGACTGGTCTGGAGCTTCACTGATGCCTATTCGCTTGCTTCCCTTCTTTACACATGTGCCACAATAGTAAAGGGAAGGAAGTCCTGGTAAAAACAATTATGAGGTGAACAGGAAAAAATGCAACAATTTAACATGCATAACAATAAATACGTGTATGTGTGCACCTTTCCCTGGAAGCACAACAACAAAACATGCGTTAAAAAAATTAAAGATTTCTTACCTCAAAGCGTCTCTGGGCTTCTTCATTAGCCCGGCGAATTCGTTTCATTTTCTCCTCCAGTGTTTCCGACATCTTGGCTGTTGCAGGTGGAAGGTGATGGTGTCGAGGTACCGGTCGTGTGGTGGTTTTCTTCGTTCTTTTTCTTCCTTTATACCCACGCGCCACAAAAGTAAAGGGAAGGAATTCAGTGTGACAGGAATTGACCAATCGGCTCTCTTCATTTAATGACTGACGTCACAATCCACTGCAGGACATCTGGGAAAGGGTGAGTGACGGAAGACACGTGATCCTCCAGCCCTGCGGGTAGGACCCTGGACACACATCACTGGTCAACTCTATTTTTAGATCAGTGGTCCCACATGTGTACAGTCTCCAAACAAAGAGCGTGAAGCGGCAAGGGCTGCAGGTCGGGTGTTCTTGTCTCAAGACGATTGGAACGTGTACCTGCTGTCTCCAAAACCTACGATAAAGAAGACTGCACTGGTTTGTTCGTAGCGAAATTGAAAATTGGATATCGTGGATGTTTTGATGTGCGCAAACACACACACACACGAACACCCCATCTTCCCCCACACCCCCTCCCTTTCCCCCACTTCGACCACACACACACACACCGGCACCCCTCTGACCCCCAGTGGAGAAAACGTTAACTCTCTCCATACGAACGGCGAAAGAGACGACGTTAACAGCGTTTCACCCCAATTACCATCATCAAAATATTGCAAGCGGAAGGCTCTTATACTGAAGAGGTGAATGTTGACAAAGATACCACAATTCTGACGACGGAAGCTAAAGGTTGGGTCATTCAGACACCCACTGGACATCCGAGGGGTCTATGTAGAGGAGAAGAGAGGACTGGCCGTACTGAGTGAGTTAAACTAAAGAAAGAAACACACAAACTTAACCCCACACCACACCACCCTCACACACACACACACACACACACACAACTTAACCCCCACCACCACCCCTCCTCACACGTGTACACACACACACACACACACACACACACACACTCGCTCACACACGCACAGCTGAGACCCCAGACCCCACTTCAACACAACACACACAGAGACAAACACACTCACTCACACATGCACATCTGAGAAGCGACTTCAAGATTTCGCAGCCTTACTTCCTAATCGTGTCATCAATCGGGCTACCCGATATCACGGCAACAGTCTCTCTTGTTATGCCTGTTCAGGCTCAGGCTCTTTAAGCCTTATACTATTCAAACCCACAACTGTGTGTTGGCAGGACCTGGGGGGTGGAGGAGGGGGGAGGGGGGCGGTGGGGTGGAGGAGGGAAGAGGTCGAACTGTCTGTACTGAGAACACAGTCTTCCAAAACTGGAGATACTCGTTCTCAGGCAGAGTGAAGGGTTCAGACAACAGCTGTTTGTAGCCCAGGGCTTTTTTTTTTATACGGTCCTTCACCAGCAGGGCAAAAGGTAGTGAAATAAATCGTGAAGCTTGTGGGGCTCGAAGATGAGCCTACTCTTGGGAAGAAGTTATGGATATTTCGTCCCCAACATGATCGAAGAAAAAGAGCAAAGTATTAAGGATGTTGTGAATAACGTGTTTCGGTTTCATGGCGACGGCAAAGCGTGTCAGTAGATCAGCTTTGAAAATATTCATATTCTAATAATTGTTTGAATAACGATTACCAATATCATCATAATAATAATAATCATAAAATGAGCTGTTGATGCTTTAGGCATAACAACAACAAATATCGAAAGATTAATTTGACCAGCCACTGAAAATAGAGGGAGGCGATAAGAAATGATTTCATCAAAGCGCCCATATATTGAGTTACTTCCCTTGTCGTATGCAGTGCGTGTACGGAGACAAGAAAACTAGAACAAAGGCCGTTTCAATAGCACACACACACACACACACACACACACACACACACCGCGTGCGAGTTATCTGAGACAGACAAACTGGTATATAAAAGATTGATAACGTAATCCGTCTGTGTTGAGATGATTTTTTGTGTGTATTTAATGTTTGATACTGACAAACAAAATCAAACATCGTCGTACGATTACAGACGCAGCACTGAAAATGACGAAAATGAGTTAAAACACTTGGATTGACGTTGATACAAATCACAGTCATCTATATTACACGTGTGTGTGTGTGTGTGTGTGTGTGTGTGTGTGTGTGTGTGTGTGTTGTGTGTGTGCGCGCGCGCGCGTTGTGTGTGCGTGTGTGTGTATATATATATGTGTGTGTGTATATATATGTCACGTGTGTGTGTGTGTGTGTGTGTGTGTGTGTGTGTGTGTGTGTGCAGTTCTTTCGGGAAAAGGAAGCTGGAAATCGCATACCACATCAGCCCAGTACTGACAGAAATATCAGCCGAAAATATACACAGAAATGATATTCCGAAGTCGATAATCAATCAAACATTTCATACTGTCATTTAATACAACTGCGCACGAACTAAATGCGATGAAGTATTCAAAAAATTAACTCAAGTAATCATAGCGTCTAGAATTATAGGTAAGATTTGACACGCATGAAAAAACAAAATCATGTACTTAATTATTACACACACGACTAAGCAGAAGAAATCATAACGTTTGACACCCAGTAAGGTGATAACGACATCGAATACGTACAAATTTGCCTAAATTTGCCCATAACATACATCTGCATTCGAAACAGAAAACGAAAAAGAAGAAGAAAAAGAAAGAAAAAGCCACATCGAAGGTATACCATTCAAAAAGCTACACGAAACTATAATAATGCAACTAAAACACGTCTAGAGTTTTGTTCCGATTTGCCACGATAAGGTTGTAACACCAAGATAGCGTCCAGAAGTATTCACAGAACTGCCAGTGAAATTCCAACACCAAGATAACGTCGAGAAGATATTCAATAAAATGCTACAGTGAAGTTAGAACACCAAGACTGCGTCGAGAAGTATTCACTGAACTGCCACAGTTCGAAAGTATGCTCAGAATTTCCCACAGTGATGTTTTTAATGTCCAGACGTGTACTGAGAATTTCCACGGTATTTATCATCAATGTCCAGACGTATACTCATCGTTCCCACAGTGAGATCTTTACAAAAAGTGGTATGCTCGATATTGACACAGTGATGTTATGTTACAACATCCGCCCGTATGCTCAGCACTGCCACAGTGAAGTTGTAACATCCAAAAGTATGCTCAGAATTTCCACAGTGGTGTTATAATGTCCAATAATATGCTCAGGATTGCAACAGCATATTGTGAAAGTCCAAAAGTATGCTCGGACTCATTGCAATGAGTTGACCGATAACGCCCGTAAGTGTGTCAAGACTCGTCGCAATGAGTTAACTGGTAACGTCCTGACGTATGCTAAGACTCGTCACAATGAGTTAAATGGTATAGTCTAGAAGTACGCCTTGCCGCGTCACAATGAGTCAACTAGTAATACTGGTACAGAGGCGTGCTCAAAAAACAAAAAAAATCGGTACTGACAATGTGTTGTAACGCTCAGAAGCATGATCTGGGCGGCCATGATATAATAGTCCATT
Source organism: Babylonia areolata (assembly GCF_041734735.1). Classification (NCBI taxonomy): domain Eukaryota; kingdom Metazoa; phylum Mollusca; class Gastropoda; order Neogastropoda; family Buccinidae; genus Babylonia; species Babylonia areolata. The sequence continues at coordinate 26,994,611 of NC_134879.1, forward strand.
AGTTCACAGGAATTAGCCACAATAATGCTCCTCTAACCTCCCAGAATTAGCTCATAATTCCCACACTAAAATAAACTAACTGTTAACGTCCAAATGCAGACAGACACATAACTGCCACAATGAAGCCTCACATCCCCACCCACACCCACATCCCTTTCCTACCCACGCTAAAGAACGACCTCTGCAGCCTTACAAAAAACTCCGCTGCACAGCACACAACAGCCAGCTAACACCCTCAACACAGGGACAACAGTTAGCTAACACACTCGGCTAGCCAACACCCTCAACACAGGGACAACATCTAGCCAACACCCTCAACACAGGGACAACAGCTAGCCAACACCCTCAACACAGGGACAACAGCTAGCCAACACCCTCAGCACAGGGACAACAGCTAGCTAACACCCTCAGCACAGGGACAACATTTGGCCAACACCCTCAACACTGGGACAACATCTAGCCAGCACCCTCAACACAGGGACAACAGCTAGCTAACACCCTCAGCACAAGGACAACAGCTAGCCAACACCCTCAGCACAGGGACAACAGCTAGCCAACACCCTCAGCACAGGGACAACAGCTAGCTAACACCCTCAGCACAGGGACAACAGCTAGCTAACACCCTCAGCACAAGGACAACAGCTAGCCAACACCCTCAACACAGGGACAACAGCTAGCCAACACCCTCAACACAGGGACAACAGCTAGCCAACACTCTCAACACTGGGACAACAGCTAGCCAACACCCTCAACACAGGGACAACAGCTAGCCAACACCCTCAGCACAGGGACAACAGCTAGCCAACACCCTCAGCACAGGGACAACAGCTAGCTAACACCCTCAGCACAGGGACAACATTTGGCCAACACCCTCAACACTGGGACAACATCTAGCCAGCACCCTCAACACAGGGACAACAGCTAGCTAACACCCTCAGCACAAGGACAACAGCTAGCCAACACCCTCAGCACAGGGACAACAGCTAGCCAACACCCTCAGCACAGGGACAACAGCTAGCTAACACCCTCAACACAGGGACAACAGCTAGCTAACACCCTCAGCACAAGGACAACAGCTAGCCAACACCCTCAGCACAGGGACAACAGCTAGCCAACGCCCTCAACACAGGGACAACAGCTAGCCAACACCCTCAACGCAGGGACAACAGCTAGCCAACACCCTCAACACAGGGAACACCCTCAACACAGGGACAACTAGCCAACACCCTCAACACAGGGACAACAGCTAGCTAACACCCTCAGCACAGGGACAACAGCTAGCCAACACCCTCAACACAGGGACAACAGCTAGCTAACACCCTCAACACAAGGACAACTAGCCAACACCCTCAACACAGGGACAACAGCTAGCCAACACCCTCAACACAGGGACAACAGCTAGCTAACACCCTCAGCTAGCCAACGCCCTCAACACAGGGACAACAGCTAGCCAACGCCCTCAACACAGGGACAACAACTAGCCAAAACCCTCAACACAGGGACAACAGCTAGCTAACACCCTCAGCTAGCCAACGCCCTCAACACAGGGACAACAGCTAGCCAACACCTTCAGCACAGGGACAACAGCCAGCCAACACCCTCAGCACAGGGACAACAGCTAGCTAACACCCCCAGCACAGGAACAACAGTTAGTCAACGCCCTCAACACAGGGACAACAGCTAGCTAACACCCTCAACACAGGGACAACAGCTAGCTAACACCCCCAACACAGGGACAACAGTTAGTCAACGCCCTCAACAGAGGGACAGCTGGTAACCGATGCCAGCGGCCGGCGACGGACCCGGACCCAGACTCGGAGCGGCGGAGAGGGTGCCCATGCCCCCAGGGGCACTGACGGGCACGCCGTACATGCCCGTGCCCATGGCTGGGGGCTGGCCCGGGGGGAGGATGGGCGAGGCACAGCTGCCGAACATGGTGAAGGGGCCGCCCAGGGAGGGGCGGGGCTGCAGCAGGGTGGTGGTGGGGGGTCCCAGGCCCGGACCTGTAGGGCTGTAATAGCTGTCTGTGGCTGTGCTGAAAGGAATAAGGCAAAAGAAAAACAGCTTCCATGGGTGTGGGAAAAAGAGTAGCAAAGTGCTTCCTGGTCATATATATGTATATATTAGTGTGTTTCCTTTTCAGGACTTTGTTTGATAGAAATCATGACAAGGATTTGGGTAAATCATGACTTACATTTTTTGTTGATGCCGATGTTTGCTTTTGTTTGTTTTCAGGTGCTGTTAGGTTATTTTCTGTGCTGAATAAAGTCAATGATACAACACACAGAGAGAGAGAGAGAGAGAGAGAGAGAGAGAGACAGACAGACAGAGAGACAGAGAGACAGAGAGAGAGACAGAGAGAATTGTGCTTCAAGTGCCCTACCTACTTTTCAGTGCTTTGTGGGAAGAGAAGTGCATAAATCATAAACTATAATAACATCATTATGTCTCACAAACATTGTACCTGATAATCATTATTATGCAGTATTAACACCATCTTCCCTTGTGATGTATGATACTGTATTATGACTATGAGTGTTGTGTGTGATTGTGTGTGTGTGTGTGTGTGTGTGTGTGTGTGTGTGTGTGTGTGTGTGTGTGTGTGTGTGTAGGTAAATCAGCGTTCGTGTATGTGAGCGGATGTCTCTGCAATGTTATGCGTGCGAGTTGTCGTTGCGGTGTTTAAAAGGCATAACTTACACGCCGGTTTTAGACATCGCACAACGCAGCTGAGCACGTTTTACACGAAAAGGCGTTAAATAAATCAACAAATAATCATCATTATCACCTTGTGAAGTTTGGGTTAAATTAACTAATCATCATTATCAGCTTGTGAAATTCGGGTTAAATAAATTAATCAATCATAATCATTATTACCGTGTGAAATTTGGGGTAAAAAAATCATCATCATAATTACCATGTGAAATTTGGGGTAAATGAATTAAGAAATTGTCATCAGTATTATCTTGTGAAATTTGGGTAAAATAGATTAAATAATCAACATCATTATTACCTTAGAAAATCGGGTAAAATAGATTAAATAATCACCATCACTATTACCTTGTGAAATTTGGGATAAATAGATTAAATAAACACCACCATTATTACCTTGTCAAATTTGGGTGAGATAGATTAAATATTCGCCAATATTCTTACCTTGTGAAGTTTGGGTAAAATGGATTGAATAATCACCTTCATTATTACCTTGTGAAGTTTGGATAAAAGAGATTAATCACCATCAATATTACCTTGTGAAGTTTTGGTAAAATAGATCAAATAATCACCATCATTACTTTGTGAACTTTGGGTAAAATAGATTAAATAATCACCAATATTATTACCTTATGAAATTTGGGCAAAATAAATTAAATCCTCACCATCGGTAATACCTTGTGAAATTTAGGTAAAACAGATTAAACCAATCACCATCATTATTACCTTGTGAAGTTTGCAAAGTGCGGGGTGTGGCCAGAGCCGCTGCTGGCGCCGTCTGGTGGCGTCACCACGATGGGGGCGGGGTGGTGGGACGTGGGGGTGGCGAGGGGGGACGGGGAGTGGATGGAGCGTCTGCCCGTGTAGGCGTGAGAGCGGTGACAGCGCCGGACGAGGGACCCGTCCTCTCTCACCATCACCACCTGTCGGTTGATGGCCCACCTGTGCAGGATTTACCACTTCAGTTAACTGTCTAGGATTTACCACTTCATTTACCTATCTATTTATCTTTGTTAGGAATGTAGGCAGAACGGTGAAGACGCTAAGCTGCCAATACAGAGAATTCGCGAGGGTGTGGGTTCGAATCCCGCTCTCTCCCCTTTCTCACACGTTTGCCGGACTAGAAAATCAAACTGAGCGTCTGGTCTTTCGGATGAGGCGATAAACTGAGGTCCCCTGTGTAGTGCAGCACGCACTTGACGCACTGAAAAAGAACCCATGGCAACGACAGTGTTGTCCTCTGGCAAAATTATGTAAAACGAAATCCACTCTGATAGGTACACAAATATATAAGCATGCACTCAAGGCCTGACAAGCGCATTGGGTTATGCTGCTGTCAGGCATCTGCCTAGCAGATGTGGTGTAGTGTATATGGATTTATCCGAACGCAGTGACGCCTCCTTGAGAAACTGAAACAAACCTATATTTGTTGCTAATAGTCCTGCCGACTACTAGAAGACAGGAGCATATAAGCCCTGAATAACTACATTCAAATATGTAGTCTTTAACTCGAAAAGTTTGTTTTTAAGGCACAAGCACAGTCACATTCGTGCACATAAACCTGAAACATGCCTTTCGAACATCACATATCGGTTGACATGGGATCTTCTTCTTCGTTCGTGGGCTGCAACTCCCACGTTCACTCGCATGTACACGAGTGGGCTTTTACGTGTAGGACCGTTTTTACCCCGCCATACAGGCAGCCATACTCCGTTTTCGGGGCTGTGCATGCTGTGTATGTTCTTGTTTCCATAACCCACCGAATGTTGACATGGATTACAGGATCTTTAACGTTTGTATTTGATCTTCTGCTTGTGGATACACACGAAGGGGGGGTTCAGGCACACGCAGGTCTGCACATATGCTGACCTGGGTCAACAGAAAAATCTCCACCCTTTACCCACGAGGCGCCATTCAGTACCCGCGAGATTCGAACCCGGAACCCTCAGACTGAAAGTCCACAACGCTTTAACCACTCGGCGATTGTGCCCGCAACATGGTGACAATACTCTCGGTTGGATTTTTACACAACGAAACTGTCAAACAATGAAATATCAAACATTGAAATAAAAGTAACACTATACTGCGATGCAGGTATGATATAATCTCGAAATTCTCACATGGATAGAAAAGTTAATTCAACGAAAGTATCGCAGTGTACGAATGCGTTCAAAAATCTAGGTAGATCTAGAACATTAACTTGAAACGTGCGTTTCATTATTTTTGAATGCACCGTCCCTTCTCTGCCTTCAGTCAACCCCTCCAGTGGGCCATACTTTATCATTATGCAAATACCTCCGGGCTGTCTCTCCCCTTCCCTCTCTCTCTCTCTCTCTTCCACTCCTTTATTTATCTCCCCGTCTCCCTCCCCTCTTTCATTCACACAATTACCACTCCACTACCTCCCTCTGATTCCCCATTCCAATTCTCCCCCTCTCTCTCTCTCTTTTTCTCTCTTCCCTCTTCTTTTCCCTCTCTCTCTCTCTCTCTCTCTCTCTCTTTGTATCCCTCTCTCTCTCATTCCCTCTATTCCTCCTTCAATTCCCCCACCCCCTTTCTCTTTTCCCCCCCAACTTTTTTTTTTTTTTTTCGTGTAACTCTCCGTGTCTCGATCCTCCCCGTTTCAATCTCTCCATCCCCACTCCACTACCAAACTGTATTCCTCCTCAAATTCCCCATATTGCTACTCTCTCTCTCTCTCTCTTCCTCTCTCTCTCTACCCCCTCTCTCTCTCTCTCTCTCTTTCTTTCTCTCTCTTCCCCTCTCCCTTTTTCTCTTTTTTTTTCTCTCCCTCCCTTTGTCCCCCTCCCTCTTTCACTCCCTCTATTCCTCCTCCAATTCCCCCCCTCCCCCCCCCCCCCTACTTTTTTTCATTTACTTTCCGCGGTGTCTCCCTCCCTGTTTCAATCTCTCTATCTCCACTCCACTACCAAACTCTGTTCTTACTCCCATTCCTCTATCACTACCCTCTCTCCCTCTCTCTCTACCCCCACCCCTCCTTTCTTTCTCTTCTCATCTCTCCTTTTTTATTCTCTCTCTCCCCCTTTTTCTCCCTCCCTCTTTCATTCCCTCTATTCCTCCTCCAATATTTCCCGCTTCTCTCCCTCCCCACCCCCCTCCCTCTATCTCTCTCTCTTCCCCTAATTTTATTTTTTTTTAATTATAATTATTAAACTATCCGTGTCTTCCTCCCTGTTTCAATCTCTCCATCCCCAATCCACTACCTAACTATTCCTCGTATCGACTCTCTCTCTCTGGTGGTTCTAGCCCGTCCCACCATCCTCCTTCCAAACCACCCCCCACCACCATTCACGTCAGTACTTCAGACCACGGCAAGTCCACTACTTCCTTCTCGCGCGCAACGGAGCGCCCTCCCCACTCTTCCCCCTCCACTTGGTCAGCCAGCCAGTCAGCACAGACGCAGCGAAGCGAGACCGTGACCCGACCCCAGCATCACTTCTCCTGCCCGCCGCCGTCCTTCAGTCACGCCAACAGTGCACACAGTGCTGAACGCAGGGCACCGTGGTCATACGGTGCTCTGTACAGACCCATGGCACCACCACACCTCCCTCCCCCTGTGCACCACCCTGCCTTCCCCGTCCACACACCACCACCACATCTGTGGTACAACTGGCCGCCACCTGCTTTCTTCCCCCCATTTGGTTATAACTTTTGAAACTTTTCAACATATATATTCATGTGTGTGTGTGTGTGTGTGTGTGTTCTTTCAAGATGTGTGTGTGTGTGTGTGTGTGTGTTCTTTCAAGAACTTCGACACAGTGTGAGTGAGTGTGTGTGTGTGTGTGTGTGTGTTGAAACAAGTGAAGTAAAAAAACTGAACCCTGATGTTGGCAGTCGGAACAACCCTGTTAAAGAACAACCTGAACCTTAAAGAATAACCTGAACTCTGGTGAACCTCCTCAGAGTGCTGCTATTGCACAAACTGTGTAAAATATTCTTTGAACTTGACTCATCGTGACCTTTTACCTTTGTGTTATTATTTCCCCCTTATTATTATTATTCTTTTATCATATTCTTATTTTATTGCTTTCTTTTCATGGATTATTTCGTATAGTTACCTCCCTACGGTGCTACTGAACAATAACAAGCTGCAAAGTGTGCGGAACGATTGTGAACTCTAAAATCACAGTGACACTCCTTTCCTACTTTTACATTATTATTGTGGGTGTGGGTTTTCCTGTTTGAGTTGAGTGTGTACATCGTGTTGTATTTTGACATTTTATTTGGTTGTTCCAGTAGCTGCATTGGAGCTGTCAGCTACTTTTTAAGTTTTAAAAAAAATCTTGTTTTATTTTATTTTAGTTTTTTAGTTTTTATTTTTTTTATCTTTTTTTATAATAATGTTGCTCATAACCATCCACTGAAAAGATGTCAGACTTACATGGAAATACCGTGCGGTTTGGCCAAGCCAACGGGACAAGAATTGCTCACTTAAATGTCTACCATTTGTATAACAAAATACCCGATATATGTTTACTTTTGAATGGACCCCCTATCATCCACGTGCTTGGACTCAGTGAAACGCGTCTTGACTCCCGAATAACAAACGAAATGCTGTCGATCCCCAACTATGACATAATCCGTCGGGATGCAGTCAGCCATGGTGAAACTGGACTTGCAATTTATATACACAATAGTATATCCCAATATGTCAAAAGGAGAACTGATTTAGAGAACACAATGGTTGAGTGCATCTGGATTGAAATGAAATATTGTATGTCACCCCCCATTCTTCTTGGATACCTATACAGAAACCCTGCATCGCCATATACCTGGCTTGATGACTTTGTGCATATGATGGATCAAGTTAACGCTTGTAACCGCAACACCTTACTGCTTGGTGACTTTAACTATGACCTATTAAAACCCCAACCAGCCTGGCAGTCAACCATCACACTTTTTGGCTTACACCAATTGATAAAAAATCCTACTAGAGTTACGTCCACTTCCTCTACCCTGTTGGATCACATATACACTAATAACGAACACTCGATAACCGATATGAACGTGTTAGACAAGAGCATCAGTGACCATTCTGTTATCGTTTGCACTTTGCTATATAAACCCCCCAAATCACCAAGCAAAGGTCATACAACTATGTACTATAGATCTTTCAAGAACTTCGACAAAATTGTTTTTTTCCACGATCTCAGCTTAGCACCGTTCGATAATGTCTTGAAGTCCTCTGACCCAACCGAAGCTCTAGATACTTTTTATGACATACTGCTCTCTATAATAGATAAGCATGCGCCATTTCGGAGGAAAAGAGTTAAATGTCCCCATCTTCCCGGCTGGCTCACACCCGAAATCTCAGAAGCAATGGATAAACGCGATAGCCTTAAAAGCGAAACAAAGAAAAAAGAGAAAGAAAATTTAGAACATTTACCAGAGTCTATTAAAAGACAAAAACAACGCGAAAAAGAAAAAAAGAAAGCAGACTACAAAAAACAAAGAAACAAAGTAACAGATCTCATTCGTGCTTCAAAACAAGCACACTTCAACAAATTGTTAACAACCAACAGAGATACTTCCTCCCTGTGGCAAGCAATTAATGAAATTACTAACAAGTCTCGTGTTAAAACTCAAAAACACTACACATGGTCGCCTGATGAATTCAATAATCATTTCCTAAACATAGCTGAGTCAACAAAATCTAACGAAACACTGTCCGCGGAAAATTATAATGTGCCATCCTCTCTTTTAATGTTCTGTAACAGCAGAATAGAACGAGAAGATTCCTTCAAGATACCTCCTCTTGCAGTCCATGAAGTTGGTGCTCTCATTTCCAGTCTAAGAAACAAAAAATCAATAGGACCTGATGGTATAAATGCTTCTCTATTAAAACTCGCTCTCCCTTACATCGTTGCCCCCCTTACATTCATATACAACTTGTGCATCGAACAGGGTATGATTCCCCCTGCTCTTAAGTCAGCGAAAGTTATTCCATTACCGAAGTCAAAAGACACGTCTGATCTGAACAACTTTAGACCTATTTCGCTTCTGTCAGTATTGTCGAAACCACTCGAAAGACATGTTCATAAACATCTTATGCAATATCTGGAAAAACATAAACTTTTCCATCCTTTGCAATCAGGTTTCCGACATCGTCACTCATGTCAAACAGCGTTAGTCCATCTGTGTGATTCATGGTTGTCTGGCATCAACCGCAGTGAAATCATAGGCGCTGTTTTTCTTGACTTCCAGAAAGCTTTTGATCTCGTTGACCACGAAATATTACTCACAAAACTGTCATTGTATCTCAGAGACCCCACTACACTGTCCTTTTTCGAATCATTCCTTACCGACAGAACACAACATGTGTTCACCAATGGTAGATTCTCTTCTACGGGAGCAATAAAAAGTGGAGTTCCTCAAGGATCAGTTTTAGGGCCACTTCTATTCTGCATATTTATCAATGATCTTCCTTTGTCTTTATCAGACTCCAGAATCTCGTGTGACCTTTTTGCAGATGACACTTCCCTTCATTCCAGTGCTGTCAGCGTTGCCTCAGTTCAGAATTCTCTTCAAACGGGCTTAAATGATGTTTCTAAATGGTGCAAATCCAACTGTATGACACTTCATCCCCAAAAAACAAAGAGTATGATTATCACGTCAAGACAAAAGCACCAAGAAAATCCCCTTGTTCTCACCCTGAATGTCGATGATACCTCCATAGATCAAGTTCGCGAGCACCGCGTCTTGGGAGTCATAATTGATGAAGAACTGAAATGGCAAGCTCACATTGATTCTGTCTGTAAAAGGTTGGCACGCAGTCTGTTCTTACTCAATCAGCTCAGACCTTACATAAACAGTGAAGCTCGCAAAATGTTCTTCCACGCTCACTGTCTTTCTCACGTCAACTATGCATCTGTTGTCTGGAGCTGTGCTGCAGATGTTCATCTTAAGAAACTAAATTCTCTCCACAAGAGAGCAGCCAGATTAATTCTACCAGATCACTCACTGTCAACGTTAGAAAAGCAAGCCAGATTAAATATCCTTCCACTTCAAAACCAACTAGAATTCAACAAAGCATTACTCATGTACAAAACACACAATAACTTAGCACCGCAATATCTCCAACACCTGCTCACACGAGCCTCATGCCGATACGGCTCTAACAAATACATTTTGCCACGTACCCGAATTGATTTGTTCAAAACTAGTTTTGCATTTTCGGGTGCATCACTGTGGAACTCCCTTCCTTTGCACATACAAACGGGCAGTTCTCTTCCTATGTTCAAATCAAGTCTGCATAAACATCTTCACCCCTTCCAACAGTAAATAACTCTGATCTTTGAATTACTGTAGGCAGTAACAAAGGGGTCAGTTATGTCTTATTTATTGTATCAGTCATTGTTGCTATTGTTGTTGTTCTTTCCTTGCTTTCTCATTTCATCGTGTTTTGTTTTGCTCTTTTTTTTTCTTTTTTTTCTTCTTTTTTTTTCTTTTTTTTTTCTCGTTCTATTTCTTATGCATGCATAATCTATTCATTTCGTTCTATCATAATCGTGACAAGTGTTCAAGTAATATTGGTGATGGTGGTAGTCACTGTAGTATGCTGCACTTGCCAACATAGATTTCAGAGACAGTAACAATACTGTACCTTTTAAACACCCGGATGTTTCTGGGACTTCTATATTGATGACCTCTCTCTCTCTCTCTCTCTCTCTCTCTCTCTGTGAATCACTGTCCTATCCATCTGTCAGTCTTAGTGTGTGTGTGTGGGGGGGGGGGGGAGTGAGGGGGTGCTGCCAGTGTGTGTGTGTGCGTGTGTGTGTATGTATGTGTGTGCGCTCGCACGCGAGCGTCAGTGTGTGTATGCATGTGTGTGCACGGATGTGGGTGGGTGTGGGGGGGCGGGCGGGGGGGGGGGGGGGGGGTTCTTCATTATGTATACAATTCTGCATGAAAACCTTTTCCTTTCATTTATGTGTGTGCTATTTGTACTAGATGTAGATTAGCAAGGACAGATTGGAAGAATAGGCAATGCCTAAAATCTTAATCCTTGAATAAAAACGTTTTGAGTTCTGAGTTCTGAGTTCTCTCTCTCTCTCTCTCTCTCTCTGTCTGTCTGTCTGCCAACTCGAGGTTGGGCTTCCATAAGTGTGTGTGTGTGTGTGTGTGTGTGTGTGTGTGTGTGTGTGTAAACACGTGCATTCATATGTATGCATGTCGGTGGCCTTACATTAAAACTGTTCTAGTTCTGAGCTCTCTCTCTCTCTCTCTCTCTCTCTCTTTCGGTCTTTCTCCCTCCCTCCCCTTCCCCCCCCTCCCGCCTCCTCCTCCTCACTCCCCTCACCTGGCCAGGTTGGGGTTGTGGGGGTGACGGCCGGAGTGGGACATGACAGGGAGGAAGAA
>NC_134879.1:27008201-27120701 GCF_041734735.1 Babylonia areolata
CATGAGATGATCGTTCCTTTCAGTTCAGGGTATTTAGACATAATACTGATTCCTGGAACAAGGGAGTCAAGGGGATACAGGCGGAAGTCTTTCCACTTTCGTTATCTAGCCAACACACTGATTACAGCTGACCCTGATCATGATAGCTCACCTTCACTTCTAAAGCTTCCCCTGTCCTCGGCAACGGACGTGCTGGGTCGGGTGGACGTGCAGGGGGTGCTGCACGAGCTCTGATCGCTGCCGGACTGCACACCGGTAGCAGAACTGCTGACCTCCTCCACACAACCCTCAGGAATTCCCGATTCCATGTTGATTTCAGTCTGCTTGAAAGTCCAGCACTTGGTCTTCACCTCTGCCGAGTGGTGATGCTGTGCGGCAGCCCACGTCTTTTGTGTTGTCGGCCCGCCAGTAGAGCCTGACGTGGAAGACGACTGCTCCACGCTCAGGTAAAATGCGTTGACTGACATACTGGTTCCCGTGCGAACAACGACAACGTTCGATGGGGACAGGCAAATCGTATTCGGAACGTCGGAGAAAAACGATGTCGGAAGTGTTTCAGTCACGTGGTATGTCCTCCCCACCCCCCACCCCCCAACCGTCCACTCAGCTAGAAGAGGTTTTGGTTGAGTTGGTGTTCTCACCAACATGTGTGTGTGTGTGTGTGCGCGCGTGTGTGTGTGTGTTTCAACGTGGTCTGTCCTTGTACACAGACACCCTGGTTCAAACTGGCCTTTCCAACGAGATGCACGCTCTAAACGGGGTTTGATCTTCTGCCGCCGACCTGCGAAATTTTCCCCGAGGACAGTTTTCACCACAAATGCCGCTCTCTGCGGGTTAACATTTTGGGAGATGGATAGAGGGTAATAGGGCCAATTAGTGTCTGTGTCGTTTCTCAACCACGCCATTTTGTGTTATATCTCCGACGCGATGACGTCACGCAGCCTTCCTTAACATGTAGATTTACTGCCACACTGTGTTGACATCATATATTGCGTCTGTATTATCAGAACATATCGTTGCAGTTTTATTCCATTCATCGTCAATTTCTTCTTATTTCCACGTTACTTTTTATTTTTAAATCAATTTGTCGACGTGTTTTCTGTCAGTGTAATGTTAATTATTCTGGCCTCGAGGGGAAAGACCTAAGTTCCCTCAGGTCAATGTTCCCCCAAGTCTACATTCCCCCCCGGCCGATTTAGGGCTTCTGCTGACAACTTTTTTTAAATTTTTACCGCAGCCCAAAAGTACTCACACCGCGTTTTGTGACGGCTGTGCATTGTTATGCCTTAGCTGGTGTTTGGTGTCTGCCTGACCACTGCAGGCCACTCAGTGCCTGCCAATGACCACTACTGACCACTAACAGTGTTCAAGTTGCATTACTTTATGACAGTCATGCGATATTTTGACTTACTGACACTAACTGACCACAGTGACTACTGCTGGCCATTACTGATTTCTGTTCACCACCACTGACCAATATGCAATAGTGTTCAAATTACATTGTTCTATTACGTGAATGCATTAATTAGTGGGGTTTTGACCAATATCTGACCGCTGCTGAACACTACTAATCACTATCCCGGCGTTCAAGGTGTATCATTTTGTGACGGCTATGCAGTATTGGGACTTCCTGACAATATTTATCCCTCAACTGAACTGACCACTGCTGACTATTGCTGATCATTACTGACTGATTACTGCCTACACGTTTTCAGCGTTTTTGTTTTTTTTGTTTTTTTTTGTTTTTGTTTTTGTTTGTGTTTTTTTTTGCAATGTCATGTAATGATAAGACTTCTTGGCGTAGTACTTACTGCAGTTTGCGTTGACTTCTTTGTGCATTCTATCCTATGTAATATTAACACATTATCACCGGATTTGATCAATGGCTCAGTGACCACAAGTGACCACTGACCACCACCCAAAAGCGTTTGTATAAGTAAACATACAAACAGCTGGAGGAACGTAGACCTGGGGCAATATAGACCTCAGAGGGAACATAGACCTGGGGGAACAAAGACACGCTCCCCGCCTCAATATGATGTTCTGCACTGCTACCTGTGCCATATCATGTCTTTCTCAGCGCAGTGTGTGTGTGTATGTGTGTGTGTGTGTGTGTCAGTGTGTGTGTGCCGCGGTGTGTGTGTGTGTGTGTGCGTGCGTGCGTGTGCGTGTGTCTGTCTGTCTGTCTGTCTCTGTGTGTCCATCCATCCATCCACCACCAACCCATCCTGCTTGCGCCATCTGCTTTCGCCGGGTCCAGCGTAAAACGTTCAGTATTTACAATACAGCACCATGCAATACAATACAGTACATCATTAAATGGATCAACACATACATCGCCGTCTGGAGACGCTAGAAAAAAACGTAATTTAATTCAATTAATCAAACACGTGTGGGTTTTTGTGTTTCATGCTGGGTGGACTCTACATTGGTAATCATGGTGTGCACTGACTTGTTTATGACTCAAAGGTGGGTTCGTTGCATGACTCGGAACGAACTTACTAATGTTCCCAACTCCACGGTAAATTCCATATACTCACGCAACCCAGTCAAGGTCCTTTTCAAGCTTTAGCGCTGGTGCAACTAAAACGGACAAAATTGCTTACCTATGGCAAGTCAAGCAAAACTGATCATCAGTATCCAATGTGACAATGAATATTCACTCCTCTGTCTAGTTCTGAACGGGTCGGGAAGATTTCTTCTTGTTTAGAAGGGCTGAAATTAGTATGTTATGAACAGTGAACACATGGGCGAAGCCGGTATTCAAATAAATTAATATAGGCAAAGGCATCAGTAAGGGGACGGAGTAGGGGGCATCAAACCAGTTTACACTGTCACTGAAATACAATATAGTTAGCTGTTCAGAAACTTAAAGATTATTGCCAGTGTCAGGAAAACTAAAGATACGACACACACACAGACAAACACAAACACACGCACGCACGCGCCCACACAGACACGAACACTTGGCAGACAGTGTGACACACACGGTCGTGCACCACATGCACATAGGCCTACCATGTGCACGCTCATGGGTGCTATGATGAGGCGCGCACACACTGACATACTACACACACCATACACACAGAGACAGCCGGGAACAGACGCAGAAAGTCACACACACACACACACACACACACCAGGTGATGCAAATAATAAAATAACGAATACTGACACCGAGATTTAGACTTATATTCAGTTTTACGCAAACAAAACGAGACATGTGATACAAAAGCGTGTGTCGAAATATCTAACATAAGTTAAATCATTTAAATAAAAAGAAAAATACAGCATTTTCAATCCATCTGACTGCGTTTCCTTCCGAATGTTCTTGCTACTCCGAAAAGTGCCATTTTCAATTTAGCGCTTGTGAACGAATCTCCCGAGATATCGCGGAAACTGGCGTGATTTGGAGCCCGAGAAACATGGTGGAAGTTTATGTTGTCAAGAGAAGCCACTCTTTGTCAACGAACCGTGAACTGTGAATCGTGAATATCTTGCTGTTTACATTCTTGTCGGAGATGTTATATTCTTAATTTCTAGTGATATCAGTGGGGAAACGATGACGTAAGCTGAACAAGAAAGCTTCGTCCATTCCTTATTTCAGAATGGATGGGCCCGGGGTTCTGATAGACGAACTGGAAGAGCTGAATCTCGATCGACCGACAACAAAACCACTAAAGGTACGTGTATTTGTATCATAAATTGTTTAGTAACCATATGCCTTATCTATTTTAAATTCAGTTGGGGATGTTTTTAGAAGACAACGCTAACATTGTTTTTTGCTTTTCAGACCTCTGAAGAACTCGAAAGCCTTACGGTTGACGAGAAATTGACAGACATTGAAAGAGCAGTCTACCTTCTAAGGTAAGCAGCCCATGTTACAGCATGCACAGTGTACTAGTTAGCGCACTCAAGGCCTCCTCGCTTGAGTGATTTTCGTGTTCAGATCAGATTTCTCGATCAACAGCCATTTGTTTTGAATATCTAATTATGAAGCGTTTGTGTATATTTTCATGGAAGAAAAGTAGAACATGCACCTGGTCAGTTATTTATATATCGTACTGCATGCATGGTCTTATGTGCTGGGTTTTTTGTTTTTTTTTTTGTTTGTTGTTGTTGTTGTTTGTTTGTTTTTTAATATATAATTCTGTGTGTGAACAACAGTACATTAATGTGGGAATGCTGTCCTTTTTAAGTGTTCTGTCTGTTCACTCTTCACAGTAAATCTTCAGTTTTGTTCCGTCTGTTCACTCCTCACAGTAAATTATTAGTTGCATTTGGACAAATCCACACACTGTACCACATCTGCTTTGCAGATGTCTGACACCAGCAAAACCCAGTGCACTGGTCAGGCCTTGAGTGCATGCATATATATTTGTGTACCAATAAAAATGCATTTCTTCCACAAAATTGTGCCAGAGGATAACACATACATTGCCATGAGTCCTTTTTCAGCACGCCAAGTGTGTGCTGTACACAGGACCTCGGTTTATCATCTCATCTGAATAACTGAATGCTCAATTTGATTTTCCAGTCAAACTTAATAGAAAGGGTGAGGCAAGATTCACAGACCCTCATAGACAATGTATCAGCAGATAAGCATCTTAACCATTCTGCCACCTGCCTGCATTTCATAACTTTGATAAAATAGCAATGAAGATTTTTTATATGTTCATGTGAAAGCTTATCAAATGTAAGTCTACCTGATTTAGAACATCTTCTAGCTCTCACTTTGTTTTCATGTCTTTTTTTCGTCTTTTGATTTTTCTTTTACTGTTCACCACTGTTAAGATCAGTCACATTTCATGTTCTCAACATCAAGGTCAGGTCTGGCTTTGCTTTTACAGCCTGTAACAACTTGAGGTTATCACTGGTTTGTGACAGTAATCGTTGGATTGATTGAAACAGTGATATAAATCTCCTGCCCCCATCTGTCTGTGTGTGTGTGTGTGTGTGTGTGTGTGTGTGTGTATCTTGCAGTATTGTCCCTTGTTTATTGGTTTGACAGTCCTGATATGGACCTATGCAGTCTGCTGGACTATATTAAGTAACAAGAACCCTTGTTTATACTGTATATTTTGCTACTCAACAGATTGATCATGCAAGAATAAATTTGATAAGAAAACCACTACTACAATTGCACAGAGTGTTATATAAATAGTCTGTTTAGTTTCGCTAGCCCAGTTTTCATTTGTCAGTGTTACTGTTAGTCACATCAAACCATTCCAATTCCACTGATATTGAGAAAGTGTACTGTTGCGAATATATTGAGAACAATATCTGACAAATGAACAAAACAAGGAGCTGAAGGATATATTTTCAGAATACTACTTTTTGACACTACACGACAGTTGTGTGCGACTACGAGTTATTACAGCATGTAACTGTTTCCTTGGTGAAAATTTAATTTTTATAGTGTACATGTCATATGTAAACAAGTATGGAATATAGTCTTGTCCGATATATTTATCCAGATTAATCCAGAGTGTTCTTCTTCTTCTTTATTTGAGCGCTGCGAACCCCACATTCACTCATTCATGAGTAGGGTTTTACATGCATTTATAACTGCTTTTACTCCTGCCTTGTAGGCAGTAATACTCTGTTTTCAGGGGAATACAGAGTATAAACTTAGATATTTCTGATTTATATTTTTTATATATATATAGTGGAGTGATGGCCTAGAGGTAACGCATCCGCTTAGGAAGCAAGAGAATCTGAGCGCGCTGGTTTGAATCATGGCTCAGCCGCCGATATTTTCTCCCCCTCCACTAGACCTTGAGTGGTGGTCTGGATGCTAGTGATTCAGATGAGACGATAAACCAAGGTCCCATGTGCAGCATGCACTTACTGACTTAGCGCACGTAAAAGAACCCATGGCAACAAAAGGGTTGTTCTTGGCAAAATTCAGTTGAAAAATTCACTTCGATAGGAAAGCAAATAAAACTGCACGCAGGAAAAAATATACTGTATAGCGACACACTTTCCCTGGGGAGAGCAGCCCGAATTTCACACAGAAAAATCTGTTGTGATAAAAAGAAATACAAGTACAAATATTATTATGATAAATATTCTATTCTAAATGATATTCACGTGATACTCATTTACTGTTTAGTGATTTCATTGTTTTTTAAATTTTCAGAATCCATTGTTGATTTGAAATATTCTCCTCGGGGCTGAATGAAATTACTCAGATGAATGAAAATTACATTTTTTAAGAATTGGTTGATACAGGTCTGTAAATATTTTAGATTTAGGAAAGTTTATATCAGCCTTTCATTAGCAAAAAAACCCAAAAACAACAACAACAAAAGACAGACAAATCCAAGAAGCAGTACTCGGAATATTGTTGTATTGTGAAATTTATCGGATATAGAATTCATGATATAGTGCAAATTTGTTTTATTAATCATTAAGCGACATTACTATGCAATGTTTACAAGAGCACATAGGTGCTTGTGCACATTTTTTTGTTGTTGTTTACAAGTTTGTGATATTTGTAAATGCAAGCACCTGGGTTTATATTATACTCATTTTCTCTTTCGCTCTTTGTATGCTCATTATCTCTTTCACTCTTTCCCCCTCAATCATCCTTTCTTACTTTCCTCCCACCTCCTCCTGACCTTTTTCTCTTACAGTTTTGCATGCATATGCACTTACGTACACTCATGCACACACACACACACACACACACACACACACACACACACACACTCACACTTCTGATAATTTTGAGATGATGAATAGACATGTGAGAATGAGATGATATCAAATATTTCAAAATGTAAATATTTCCCATGCATCAGCCTTGAGATCTGTTATGAGATTATAGTTTCACACCCTAAAAGGAGAATCAATGAGAAGAAGAGAAAAAAGAATGGGAGGGGGAGCATTGTTTTCATATAACTCCCCCCCCCCCCCAAAAAAAACAACAAAAACCACACACAAAAAAACCTACAGAATTATATCATTCTTACTAGTTGCCAGTGATATAAAACAAACTAAACAAGCTAACATTCTTTGTTACTTTTTTTTCTCTCTCGTTCTTCTATTTTGTTTTGGGTTGGTTTTTTGTGTGTGTGGTTTTGTTTGGGTTTGTTTTTTTTGTTGTTGTTGTTGTTGTTGTTTTTTGTTGTTGTTTTCAAAACAGCAGAATGACGCATTTAGTAGTGGGACTGGCGTTCCAATCCCACCCCATCAGCAAACATGGGACAGATGATTATTATCGTGAAATGGAACAAGTGAAAGTCCCAACCACTACTGCCGTACTTGAATGAGTAACCAGCTCAGACAGGTAAAGCCAAGTCCCTCTAGGATCTGGGCACACAATCCCTGCTGTGCAGGCATGATTTGACCCATTGTTACTCTCAAAGCTCTGTGACAAACATACAGGACTGGCTGAGCTAACTCACAGCAAACAGTTGGAACCAGTTAGCATACACAGTTGGTAGGTAGGTCAGAATGGTCACCTGGCAGACCTGTTTATATAGTGTTCTTCTTGTATTCTCTCTGTCTCTCTCTGTCTCTCTCTCTCTCAGTCTTTCTCTCTTTTGTGTTGTTTTGTTGTTGTTGTCTTCTTCTTCGTTGACCCATCTTTAGAGAGTCATTAATCTGTTAATTTGTGTGTGTGTGTGTGTGTGTGTGTGTGTGTGTAGTTACTAACTTAATGGGTTTTATGTGTTTACTTACTTGTAGGGGTTGGTTGGGTTGAAGGACATAGCTCAATAAAAGTTCATTGTTGTACTCTGCTAGATTTTGTGCAGATTAAAATAGAACATGTTCCTTCATGAGAAGAAAAGAAAGAAAAAAAAAAGAGAGAATAAATTCATACTGATCAAACTTTGGAAAATGTTGCAATTATACAGATATAAATAGATTTTTGTAGTCTTGTTTTATACTTGCTGATCAGGCTGTCATTGGGGGTAAGCGTGCACACACACACACACACACACACACACACACACGTTTATTTTCAATGAGAAAAACAGCAAAACACCCACTGTCCGACAGGAGCAGTTGGGAATGGGTAAACATTAAGAGGAGAGGAGGTTTAAAGAGAAAGGTGGCAACAAGGGAAGCAAATAAAAAAGTGAGAGCGCAAAATTCTGAGTGAGTGAGAAAAGTAATGAAAGAAAAAATACACGGTGCTCCATTACCTGCATGGAACTTAGTTGAAAAAAAAAAAACCAACAAGAACAGTTCCATCCATATTTACATTCATATTTTGTTGTTTTTAATTTCTTGTTTGCTTATGTTTTATGAACAGATACAAAGAGAGCAATAAATCTGACACATCTTTAACATTAGTTTAAACAATTAAACTTTGAGTATGAATCAAAGACTTTTTCTTTCCATTCATATTAATAGAATTGTATTGAATTGGGAAGAAAAAAACAAAACCATGAAAGTGGGAGGGGTAAGGGAGACAGAAATATATATATATATATATATATGTGTGTGTGTATATAGTGTGTGTGTGTGTGTGTGTGTGTGTGTGTGTGTGTGAGCATATATCTGTACAGCTGCTCCCATGCTTGAGCATGTGCAAATATGTGAGTGCATATAGATAGATAGATAGATAGACATATACTGATATAGATATATGATTTGTATGTGTGGAGTGCTTTAGCATGCAAGTATCTCTTGAACTTTGAAGGCATAATTCATGCACTTGGGTAATGGGACTGCCTCAGCATATGCATGTGTTTGTGGGTGGGTGGGTGTGCGTGTGCATGCACACATGCATGCATGTGTGTGTGTGTGTTGTCTTTGTGTGGGGTGAGGGGTATGTGTCTGTCTGTCTGTCTTAGGGTCAGTGCTCCAAAGTCTTGCCAGGTGTGGTATCTAGTGGAGAGTGAAAAAAGGTCACCCACACGCAAAGACAGCCCCCCTCGCCAGTCATCTTGGTGCTATGTGATCTTAATCAGCCCACTGATGGGCATGATAGCGGAGTTGCTCTGTAGGGTGCACCCAGCTTGCATGATAGCTGAGCACTCATTTGAGTGCACTGGTGTTCCATGTGGGTGGTCTGCAGTTGGCAACACCTTAAGATGAAGTGTGAAGTGGGGGTTTTTTGTTTGTTTTTTCTGACACTCCAGTTCTCTATGTGCAAACTTGCTTGTGCCTGAACCCTTTTGTCTTGTTGGTATGTGTGTGCATTTGTGTGTGTGTATATGTGTGTGTGTGTGTGTGTGTATGCCTGTACAGATGTGCATGTGCATGCATGTATGTGTGTGGGTGGGTGGGTGGATGTGCATATATGTACAAATATGTACAATGTGTGTGTGTGTGTGTGTGTGTGTGATGTACCAGCGAGAGAGAGAGAGAGTGTGTGTTGAGGTTGCCTGCACATGTTTGTGTTTACGTGTTTGCTTTGTGGAAAGCAGATAAAAATAAGATGATACAATTTTATGGAACCATTTGGCAAATAGGTGTTTGGAGTGTATTGTGTTTTTCTCACTTTCTGTAGAGTGTGTGCCATCTGATTTGTAATATGCATGTTGGACAGAATACGTACAGTATGAGACACATTTGTATGTTAAGTTTGGTGCTGACTGTTGAAGTACTCTGTGGACAGTTCTGGTCAAGAAGTACAGCGGATCAGTGTCATTACAACCCTACCCTCGTTACTCAGAGACAACAAGGAAGAATGCATGAAACGTGTTGTCCCCAAAGTGAGGGTAAGTTCACACAGGATTACAAGTTTTAAAAAAAACAAAAGAAGATATATATGTTTTTATATGTATATGATAAGACAGAACAAGAACATCAGGTAAATGTGAGAGCCTCAAGTGAAAGCCAAATCATTTATATGCAGTCTTTGAGGGTTTTGTATATCTGAACACACAACAATACACACAGTCATGCCTGCAATCGCATACATGTCCAGATACATATGCACACTTATAAGCATGCACACATATGTATATGCAAAGATGAACACATGCGCTTGCATGCAAGTACACACGCTGTACTAACTTGGTGCTTTTTTGTGAATTTTACAAGATAAGTCATTGGAATTGGGGATTCATTAAGAATGCATGAATATACATTTGAATGTAAATTGCCATTTGTTGATAACTGTTATTCAAATTTTGTGCAGAATAATTCTTTTCATTCTTTAACAGCAGTTTTGAATTGACTTCTGATGGTTTTCAAATAATTTGGGGCAAAACATTTACTGCCAACAGAACAGTCGATTCCCAATGTTAAAGTGGTGTAGTGTATATGGATCAAGTCTGCATATTTCGATACCTCCTTGAAACTGAAACTGAATACAGTGAGTGTGAGTGTCACGATGGCTTTTGAGATGGTTGATAGGCTAAATGTTCCCAACAGTCATGAACATTAAACATTGTGCATGTGTATAGTTTGTGTGTGTATGTCTGGAGAGGGAGGGAGAGAGAGCGTGTGGTGTGTGTATGTGTGCGCACGTGTGCGTGTGTGTGTGTGTGTGTGTGTACACTGAAAGTGATGCCCTGTTGTGCAGGAGGTGCTCCATGTGGCCCAGCAGGACATGCAGCTGGCAGCAGCCAAATCCTTCCTCAAGATCCTGCAGGACAAGCTGGTGCCACTGGAGGTGTTCACCAACACCTTCCTCAAGACCATCGTCTCCTGTGTTGACAGCAAGGACCCAGGTAAAGGGTTCCCTCTGTTCCTGCCTGCCTTGTGGTTAGAAATGGCTTTTTGGGAGTGCATATGTGGAGTATAGAGGATGGGAGAAGAGGGACGGACAGCTATGCTTCATCACATCCAGATGGAAGGTTGTTGTTGTTTTTTTTTTTACTTTAGTTTTCACTTTGAAAGAGGACAGAGTTGGTGAGTGTGAGAGATCCAGAGGAAGAGAATTCCAGACAGAAGGTGCTTGATACTGAAAAGTCCTATCACCAAAGAACTTTGAAGATCCTTTGGGGACTTGAAGAAGCTTTTTCCAGAAGACCTGATAGAACAGGAAGTTTTAAAGTTTGTTTTGATATTAAAGAAAAAGAGAAGAGTTCTGCTTTATTTTCTATACATTCTCAGTGGCAGTGTTCTCATGCCATCATCCCAACCACCCCTTACACAAATTCATCCACGCTTGTGCTATCACTTTACTAATACCAGCAGTTTTTTATGTGCTATTACAGCCGTCTCCATGATGCTACCCACTAGAGAAGACTCAGCACCGCTCTTATTCACTTCGGTGGTTTTCATAATGCCTTTGCTGAACCAGCATCATGCAGGATGTCACCTTTGTGCTGTCTGTTGATGGCAGTAATTGCTTTGTCTTGACTCTTGGAGCAGAATGAATGACCCTCATCTATTTTATGAAAGCAGTGAACAGAAAAAGTGGTGAGGGAATAACACAGCAATGCTTCCAAGCATGTGTCTTCAAGACGTTTCCAGTTATTCTACCAAATTGGTTGATCTGCTTTTTTTTTTCCCCCTGTGAAAATTACAATTAAAATTCACTCATTTCAAAAGTGTGATATGAAATGGTGCCACTGTTGATCTGTTTGATTGGTTTGGTTAGGGTATTATGCCATTTTCTTGTGTATTGTATTACTTGTAATTTGGGGAGAACTATCACCACACTGCAACACCACCTCCACCCCCCCCCCCCCCCCCCCCACCCCCCCCCCCTTTTTTTTTTCTTCTTTTTTTTTTCTGTCTGCAAGGTTTTTTAATTTTCATAGTGGATTCTTCTGCAGAATTTGTACAAGGCAGTTTTTTTCTTGCTGTGGGTTCCTTTTATGTCCACAAAATGCATGCTGTTAATAATCAAATTATTGATGGATTCAATAAGTTAGAGATTCTGTGTTTCTCAGATGAACCCCCCCACCCCCACCCCCATTTAAAAAAATTTAATTTCTAATGTTTTTGTTGCTTGTTGCAGAAGTAGCAGCGGCTTGGCTTAGCACACTTCTGGATGTCATTGACCTTTTGCCCCCAGAGATCATCAAGAGTGATGTGAGTTGAGAAATAAGATTGTCCTTAGCTGCAGCTGACTTTTAATTTACCTTTAGTCTGTTTTTACCCTGTTGGATTCAGCATCGTAATTTTTACTTAGATGGGTCATTTCACTCTCATTTTCTCTGATGCTGGTTGAATTAGTTTTGTCAGTTCAGAGCTAAAATGTTTTCTTACATTGTATAAATGCCACCCCAGACAGACTCTGTGATGTTTTAAACCTTTATGAAGCCCAGTAAAGTGGGTTGCAGGGTTTTTGTGTTTGAGTTGTGATACTTTTCTAAAATAAATTACAGAGTGGTTTTGAGCAATTTTGCATTGTTCCAATTCTTTTTTTTTTTCGGGGGGTTTGCGGGGGTTGAGGGGGAGGGGTTGTTCTAAAATGTAAAGTTGTCTGAACGAGTTAAAATGCGCACCAGAGACATTTTACTCTCCACATATTATAATATGTTAATTCGCTTATCCCCTGTTTGCCTGCCTTCTGCCCTTGTCCCTTCCCCAGAACTGTATTGTAATGCATTGTATTCTTCTTTGCCTCGTCGTCTGCCGATCAGCTGATTGCGCACAGTTTACACATGGTTTTGTTGTTTTTTTCAATTTTAAATTCAAATTTGGTCTGTTTATATGGTTTATAGAAGAAAACTTTTGGTTGTAAGACAATATTATGTTCATTGTATTCCTGGACTCTGCTGGTAGTTTAATGTGAACTATTGTTGTATTGGCTTTTATCATTAAACTTGATTGGACAGAGGTCATTTGGTTGAAAATTTACATCATATACACTGTATTATTCAAACGCTCAACTTTCTCTATTTGTAGATCAATTTGGTGTCTGTTCTGATACACAGTTTTCTATGTTTATAGAAAATAATTTAGTATGGTAGTATAGTATAGTGTTTCAGCTTAAAAACTTAGGCCGCAAGGCCTTTTGCTGATCTTTTGATCAGAGCTAAGTTACCTAACTGTACCCTCACAAACACATGCACGCACATGCGCATACACACACACACACACACACACACACACACATGATCTGGGTTATTTTCATGCGGCCTGTCAACTCCAGATATCACTGTGCTGTCTGTTTCAGATTCTGGGCATTGCAATCCATAAGGGTCGGCTCCAGCAGCCAGTGTCAGTCAGGTTAAGTTGTTGTCAGATACTTGGCAAAATTGTCACCAAGTTTGAGTCCTTTGTGTGAGTACTGCCCTTTTTATGGTTTTGGTAGTTAAAAAATGTGATATCATTTGTATGATTCCTAGGAGAGCAGAATTTTCTCCGTTGAGTAAATCTGGGAAAGCTGTTTGAGAAAATATTATATGGTAATGTGCTTGAAACAAAAGATAAGAAAATGAATGCCAGAAAGTCAAAGCAGTGTTCTGTAATCACTTAGCTTTGTTTATATTTGATTTGAAATCAAATATTAGTATAGACCATCCTATGACCTGCAGCAGTTAATATTGGAAATTTTTCTCATGGGGAAGATGAAATATTTCATGCATTAATGTTAGCATTCTGTGATTGTTTTTCTTTTCATTTAAACCTGTCATTTGCTTTTATAATATTCACAAGTTGGCCATATGCACGGGAATGTTAGAGCTATGTGGAAAGGCATACTCTTCTCTAGTTCATTTAAAAATGAGAGAAAAGTTGCATCAGTCAGTCAGGTGTGACTGCTGAAGAAATTCACCAGAGATCATTTCTGAGATCTGTGTAAATCCAGGGAGAAAATGGGGGGGGGGGGGGACATAGATGTGATTGTCACTGACAGCAGCTGTTGCGATGCCACTGCCAATGTATATGATAACAAAATCAGGAGAAAAAACTACCGCCACCTTCTTGATTTCATTTGTCCCAATAATGAAAGGCCCATTTCTCATCTGTTATGTTTTGCTCCAGTGAATTCTTGTGTCAAACTTTACGCATTACCTAGATCTGGGAGTCAGTTACGATGTCCTTTTGATCGAATCAAGAGATTCTTATCACAACAGTCGCGCTGATGTGCCAATAGGTTTTTCACTTCTAATCTTGACAGGGAACACACACACATTCACACAGACACACACACACACACAGACACACACACGCACGCACGCACACGCACGCATCCCTGTCTTTTCGCCATCCGTCACTTTACACAACAAACAATTTCATGGCACTTGGCAATGCATTTTTGTGTACTGATATTATGTCAGCTGATATTATAGACTTAATGGTTGCTGTTTGTCATACATTATTGAGATCTGGGATTTATCACTGAAGTACCAAAGATTCACTTGCATTACAAACATGAAGTATATATATATATGTGTGTTTTGCTCAAAGTTGTGTGTGGCCTATATCTCGCATTGGACATTGGTACAAAGCGATTTGTCGGTGTCTTCATTCTTGCATGGCTATAGTTCTGTATTGCATGACCTGACTTGATCCTTGGGCTTTCCACCCTTACTGTAAGAGGGAGAGAAAGTGTGTGTGTGTGTGTGTTTGCTTGTAAGAGAGAGAGAGAGTGTGTGTGTGTGTGCGTGTGTGTGTGCACACCAGTGTATGCAATCATGAGCTGAAGGAGTTATTCAGTGATTTCAAAATAATTGCGAAATCAGTTTTTTTTAGATGTTGAGATCAGTGGGCCCCATCCCTCTCTCTCTCTTCATCTCTGTCTCTCTCTGCTCTCTCACACTGACTCCACACACACACACGCACGCAAGTACACACGCATGCACGCACACACACTCATGCACGCACACACACATGCACGCAGGCCATGATAGCTCTCAAAATTTGGGCCTATAGGAAATATTGTTGTTAAAAAACAACAACACCGGCAGAACAATAACAGCAGCAATTCCTGCACAGTTCTTGAGGTTGCAAACAACATGGCTTCATCCCCCAGTCCCCCCATCAAGGTGTTAACCTTGCAGCCTGACTGCAGTATGCTTTTCTTTTTCAGTCCCTCTCGCATCCTTGGTAGTAACATACTGGGATTTTTTTTTTAATATGAAAGAAATTTCAGTGTTGTTTAGTGATTCTTGTCTGTATAAAATTATTTAAAATCTGAAAAAACATTCAACACCATTTAACAATTTTCATTTGGGAGAAAGCAGTCATTCTTTCTTCTTTTTTTTTCTGTATTAAACAGGATCAAAAAGGAAATTCTTCCCGTGGTTCAGCAGCTCTGTCAAGATGTTGAACATGAGGTTCGAGCCTGCATGTGCAGCCACCTTGACACGGTTGCTCGGGGATTAGGGTAAGTGGTGTTTTCTTCTTGTTCAGTGTTTAAATTTTTCTTTGGGTAGCTTGAAATACTGGATCAAGTTCAGCATTTTCTCTGCTCTTCAGTCTGTATATATTGATAAGTAAAAATATGTAGAGAATCTGCCATGATGTTCATTGTGTAACTGCATCATTTGGATAGTTTTAATAGTTGAGTATGGGATTGTCTATGTGCATAATGGAATTGAAAATATGTAGATCAGAGACTTTGAATTACTTTGATTGAAACTTTGTCAGTGCCATACTGTATGTAAGGATTTCTCAGTCTAAGATAGTTTCTGTACTCATCTGATATTGACGATGTAGCCTCCTGACTATGAAAAACAAGATTTACTTTGACTTTCAGTAACAGCATAATCATATTGCCAACTGTCGTTTTTGGGGGGTTTAAATCTGTATTTTTTTGTATTTTCTTTGAAAAGTTACTGAGCATTGTATTGTTTTCCTGTTTTCCAGACTTTGAGATATCAATTGTTTGATTTAGTTATTTAAGTGGCACTTAGGTTTAAAATGGACATACTTCATTTTCAGTTTTCAGCATGTAAATTTGATTTGTGAGGGTTGGGTACCGAAAGACTGTTGTGTAGTATTTCCCACCTCCTGGAACTCTCTACCACATGAAATCTGTGCAGCAGCGCCTTGTGGTCTGGATTTTAGGTTTATTGATTTTTTTGATTTTTTGATTTTTTTTTTTTATATTTAATTATTATTTATTTATTTATTTATTTATTTATTTATTTATGTAAGCTTATCTATTATTTATTCACCTTTCTTCTTCTTCTTCTTTTTTTTTTCTCAAGGCCTGACTAAGCGCATTGGGTTACGCTGCTGGTCAGGCATCTGCTTGGCAGATGTGGTGTAGTGTATATGGATTTGTCCGAACGCAGTGATGCCTCCTTGAGCTACTGATACTGTTACTGAGGTTTAAAAAAAAAAAAAAAGGAAAAACAAAAGCAAGAACGAAAACAAACTAAATCCAGAAAGTACATTACTGTGTAATGTGTGAGGAAAATAGTTAATAGTGGACTAAACTATAACATAAATTCTGGTTGTACATTTTTTTCTTCTTTTTTTTCAGATTGGAGAACACAAAAAGTGCAATACTTCCAGAGCTGGTGGAGCTGACAAATGATGAAGAAAGCAATGTGCGCATCGCAGGACTGGACACCATCGTCAATATACTGCCCATGTTAGATGATGGTCAGTATGTGCAGTATGTCACTGACCAGCAGAACTGTCTGTGTGACAATACACAAGTGCCTGTGTGCATTCTGACTTACAGAATGCAGAAATGTTCTCGGTCTCGGTCAATAAAATAACTAATAAAACTAACCAAAGGTTTAGCAAAAGATGCAACATATAGTCCAGTATCAGATCTGCCATCTCTTGAAGAAATGTGATTGTAAGCAAAGGATGTGGACACATGTACACATTGAATGACTTCTTGTGCATTGTTATATGTTTTACACCACAATTTGATTTAAAGTATTCTGCATTCTTTAAGTTTGTTTAAAGTGCATGTTTTTCAAAATGCACAAATTAGGGAATTCGTGGTGTCTGTGTTATATTACTGACAAAAGACATTGGATGTCTTCTTTTACATTCAATGCAGTGTTGATCTTTCTTTGTGGGCATAATAGTGCTACTCAACAAATCCATGGTATGATCTGCACTTGTGCAATTCAGGTTGTAGGGCAGTGAAGAGAACTCTATTGATAAAATCTGCTTCAGAGATAAACAAGTGTTATTTTCAACTTACGTCAGTGGACATATGAAAATAGTTTGTATAGAAAATGTTACCTGTTAACCTGTTAAGTGCCTGTAAGATGTCACCTGATGTCCTGCACAAAGTATTGCCACAATGCCTGTAAGGCATCCACTGACGTCCTACATCTACCCATTTTTTCTTTCAATGGAGTTTTGTTCAGTGAACATAAACATACTCTGGGTGGTTAGTTTGATATGTCTGGATTATAAAAAATACTATTTGAATAAGCATACATCAGGTGGAAGACCCCTTTCTTCTCGATAATGATTTGCTAGCTGGACCACCTGGAGCAAGCATGGAAAGAGGGTTTGCCAAATAATTAAAAGGGGCATCAGAAACTGTCCAGTCAGAAAATTCACACAACCTTACTGGGTGTGTAAAGGATTATAGATAGGTACAACAATAGCCATGGATGTCTTTTGTCTGATTCACTTGAGCACAGAGGTCATGATAACAACAGTGTCGAAAGTGACACCAACATTCAGCAGACATCATTTTTGAGCAGATGACTGTGACAGACAGAGATATGGGCGGATATATGGTGTAGTTTGGGAGGGGGGTGGAGGAGAAGGAAAGGAGTGGTGTAAGATGTTAGGTCCTAGGCCATCCAGAGGGCATGGCTGTGGGCGTCAGGGAAGTGTTGTCACTGATCACTGCCACAGTTTAGACAACAGCCAACAGCCCATGATTTTCACGAAACCCAGGGTTGAAAATGCAAAAGACAGGAATTGGGGAAAAACGAGTTATTATTTTTTCAGGCTTTTTGTTACTGATCAGAAGACAGACTTGTTTGCAGAAGAAGCAAATTGGCATGCACAGCAGACGAATTTTGGTAGCCTGTCTGCAGCATGGAGTCAGTTTCAGTTTCAGTTTCTCAAGGAGGCGTCACTGCATTTGGACGAATCCATTTACGTTTCACCACATCTGCTAGGCAGATGCCTGACCAGCAACATAACCCAGCATGCTATGTCAGGCCTTGAGTGCATGCATGCAAATGTGTGTAACTATCGGAGCGGATTTCTTCTACAGAATTTTGCCAGAGGACAACACTGTCATTGCCATGAGTTCTTTTTTCATTGCGCCAAGTGCTTGCTGCACACAGGACATTGGTTTATCATCTCATCTGAATGACTGGACGCTCAGTTTGATTTTCCAGTCAAACTTGGGAAGAAGGGCAGAATAGGATTCAAACCCAAACCCTCACAGACTCTCTGTATTGGCAGATGAGCATCTTAACCATTCTGCCACCTTCCTCCTTGGAAATAGTGGAATGAATGGAGAGTCATCAAAGGGTGTCTTCTTCTGTAGGGGAAAGTGTTTGATGTCACAAAGCTCCACTGCACAGTTTCTGAGTATATGATTGATAGAACCATTGTTTGTCATTGTCGGGACAATAGTTCACATGGATGTCTTGGAGAGTTGTGATTGTTATCACAAAATTGTAACATGTTTCATTTTCAAATGCAGCTATTAACAGACAACAAGCATGCCATTTCCAGCTGTATCTTGTTTGTTTTCATTTTGGATGTCATCTTGTTGGTGGAAATAGACTTTTTTGGTGCACAAAAATTATTATTTTCAGTGTGGAATGACTGAATAGTTATCTACAATCAAAATATTTTGGAAAGAAAAAACTCCAGATTTACAATCCTCATTCATTTTCCTTCACAAAACACAGTATCTCATAAAGGTTTTGTCCTAGAAATTTTGTTCATTATTACTCTTGATTCTTCAAAACTCCTGGCAAGGGGAAAGCTTATTTTATTTTATTTCATTTTATTTTTTCTTCTTCTGTTTCTTTTTTTACTAAATTCTCTTGCGCTCAACAGGGTAGCAAGACCTGACTGAGTTGACTAAAAGGTGATGCAATTTGCCCAACAGAGCTGAAGGCGGTGACCGTAGTGCCTCTGGTGTGCAAGTTCTGCCAGAAGGCCATGCAGGCAGAGGACAGCACCCTGCCTAATGTCGCCTCCTACATTGGCAAACTTTGCCACGGGCTGCAGAGTGAGTACTTGTTACTGTTCACTTCTCAGGGTTCACAGACACATGGAAGGTTCACTAATTAATGTTTCAGGTGTCCACCAGTGACCATTGGAGAAGTATTTAGTCATGTTGACTTGTTCAAACTATATTTTGAGTGAGCTGAAAGAGAATTTTCTGTCTTGATTGAAGCAGACAATAAAGTATTTTGAATTGAATCCAACTGAATTGAATATTTGATCATGTTAATTCTATTACTGAGCTTGTTTAAACTATGAAATGATATGCTTATTTCATCAAAAAGAAACAAGCAGATAACATTTACCATAAAACCAAAAAATGGTTGCAAAGGATTTGATGCTTTCTGTTTTTGCTCTGTCACTGTTTGAAACATAAATACATGTGTTAGTATGTGATACTGTTTGATCTGCAGGTCTCCAGTTGCATATCTTTTTTTAATTTCTCTGATGTTCTTCTGTTTTCATTGGAATGAAAATGTAAGAAGTAAAATCAGCGTTCTTTTAAACTTTGTGTAACTGTTGTGTGTGTTGCTCAATCATGAGGATTTTTTTATTTGTTATTTTTCATTACTTGATAACAAAAAGCTGTCTTTTTATTTTTGCAGGCAATTTGACAGACGAACAGAAGCAGTGGTTTATAGATTTCTACAAAAAATTGTGTAAAGTGGGAACTGTAGACAAACATAAAATAAGTGATAAGGTAAGCATTTGTGACAAAAACTATCTGTGCTATATGTAAAAAAAAAAAAAAGATCTGATATATATGTTCTCAACCTCTTCCACCATTTATTTTAAGTCAGATTTACTTGCGCTAGCAGAATTTTATATTTAAAGGAAAAGAAATGCTTTTCATACTCACTGTACTCACTGCAACTTGCTAAAACAAAAGAAGAAAAAATGAGAAAAGGTGTTGACATGCCCTTGATTTTATGTATGAATATGAGCACTTCAGGAAATGTATGAGGTCCATTTGGTCCAGCAATGAAAACCCTCTTTATGGTTAGGCATTTTAGCAACAGTTATTCATTTTGGTGCTGTGAGTACTCAGAAATAAGTGGCAATACCTTCCTGTCAAGTGGCTGGTTTAGCTTCTGTCTTCATAGCTGTTCATGAAATGAAATATGAAAAGAAAAAGAATAAGGAAGAGATTTGAAATTAGAGAATGGTTTTAGAAAATAAGTCAGAAAATTAAGAGAGAGAGAGAGAATGTGTGTATGTGTATGTGTGTGTGAACATACGTTTTCAGTTTGTTTTCTTGATATCTGCTTTCATATTTGGAATTTCTGCTCAGTTGGATAAATTGCTCAAAAGACATGATTATTATTTCCAGAACCCACCTATGGCTTTGGATATGGATTCTACAGGCTATGAAGATGACGACTGGGACACCAGCACCCGACAAAATGCAGCATACAATTTTCCGGTAAATATTCAGTATGTCTTTGTCTCAGACCCTCACTCTGTCTTAAGTGTTTTTTTTGCATTGTGATTTAGAATACAGCAGAATCATTTTTCCCTTTTTGCCCCATTCTTTCCAACACAGGCATCATTCATAGATTTTAACACAGTGACAGATCATAAGAGTGCAGCCTTTCTCTGCAGTCTGATTTCATGAAATTTGTGTTTCAGGCAATGGCAATATTTGTGGGGGCCAAAAACATGAAGAGTGAGTTGTTGCCCACACTGTCCAACTTGTGCAAGGACCCAAACTGGAAAGTGCGCAAGTCAACTGCCAGTGGCTTCCATGAGGTGAGACATGCTTCCTGTGCAGTGGACTTCTGGTATGTTTCTCACAGGTTACGCTGAGCAGTGTTGTGAGAAAACAGTTTTTCTTCCAAACTAGAAAGGCCTCCTACATATCAGATTTTGGGACAACATGAAAATGGGCTTGACATAACTAACAGGTTTCAAGAAGAACAGGCTTTTTATGACTCTCTTGAGCAAGAGCTTGTGTTGACCAAACAAAGAAACACTGAGAGAGTCTGTGGGGTAAACATCTTTTTGTCTTTCTTTCTGCATTCCAGTCCATTATCCAGTGCAGGCCCTGTGTTGTCGGAGGGGCTGTAAGCAACAACAACAATTATGATGACTCCTGTACATACTTCATGCAAATCAGTTTTTTCATTCTTGTCATCTTCTGTTTATTTTCCTGAATTTGTGGGCTGCAACTCACATGTTCACAAGAATCTGTGAATGGGGGCTTTTATATGTAAAACATTTTTTGTTGTTTTTTCGGGTGTCTACGTGCTTGGTAGGTTTATGTATCCATAACCAACCAAATGCGGACAAGGATTAAGCCATCTTTAGCATGCAGATGAGATCTTCTGATTGTGTATTGCGTGCATGTAAAGTGTGTGAAGGCACCAGCAGGTCAGTATTTATGTTGATGTGGAAGATTGACTTATCTCCATTGTCAGTCTCCATTGTCAGCCTGTCAGATGCCAATGTTTGTATTTGAACTCATCTCCATCGTCAACCCATCAAATGCCACTGTTTGTAATTGAACCCATGGCTGAGTTGCTTAAGTGATCTTACACTAATACCAAAGATTTAGAAAAATTCTTCACGCTAAGAAAACTTAAGCACTGTTGAAATGGCTTATGTAACCCAGCCCAGTACTCTTAAGATTGAAAGATCTTAACGTTGTTCAAGGCTTTGAGTTTTATATGTTTTTGGGTTTTTTTGTATTGTTTTTCCAAATGATACTGATTTGGCTGTATCAATCTTCTGCACAATAAGGTTTTCATGATCAGCTGGCCATTTCGCAAAGATGTTAAACAGTGTTAACATATCTGCATCAACAGATTGCCAAAATCATGGGTCAGCAGGTCATGGTTCTCTTCCCAGACCTCCTCACGCTGCTCAAGGATGACAATATAGAGGTGAGCACTGCCATCGTGTGTGTCTGCTGAATTCCTTTAGTTCTTGATTGGTTGAACCACTGTCAGCTCCCCAATATGATAATAGATAATAATGATAATAATTAATAATTATATGGCGCTAAATCTTGTGCAGAGACAATAATGATTATAATGGATACTTACATAGCGCACTATCCAGAAACCTGCTCTAGGTGCTTTATAAAACACATGTTGTTTTTACATGACACATATCAGTGTTACGTATACACACCAAATGTGACAAGCAAACTACACACACACACACACACACACACACACACACACACACACACACACACACACACTCACTGCATACATGCATTTAAACATACATACAAACATACATATGTACATACAAGCAGCCCTCCTCACACATGCATACATACACGTACATAGATGCACACAGAACCACATGTGTGCACGAGCAAACATACAAACAGACACAAACACACATTCATACACATGCATGCATATGTGTACACATACATATGTATACACACGTAGTCAAGCACACCACACACAAAGGAGTGAACCTGCAACAATGAAACTTATGTTGAGGGAATCAGTAGGTGAGTTTTGAGGCCAGATTTGAAAGAGGTGAGGTAGTCAGAATGTTGGAGGTTATCAGGGAGCCTGTTCCACGTCTTTGGTGATTGAAAAGAAAATGATCAACGTCGGTAGGTCTTACTTTTGACGTGAGCTGTTCTGAGAAATCGAGTATCAGAGGAAGAACGGAGCTGGTGAGATGGAGTATAGATATGGAGGAGTTCTAAGGATACTCTTGGCCAGACCCACTAACTGCAGAAAAAGTTAGTGTGGATAGCTTATTGTCTGTTCAGTCAGAAACAGGCAATATACCTTGAGAACTTTTATTGCAGCTTTGATGCTGGGAATCTGTTCTCCTAGTCCTTTAACCCATTTCATCCTGAGTAAAATTACCTAATCTCATTCTCCAGACCAGGTGATTTTTAAGTTGTGAAGGCTGTGCATTTTCAAACATGGGCACAAAAAGCTCTTAATGATCAGGTCAAGCGTGTTATTGTATGGATTAATTATGTTTACAGTCATGAATGCATTTACAATTGAAGGCTGTTTCCCAGATGAAAATTGATTACAAAAAGTGTTGTTTTCACAGAGGGAGTGCCACTGGCTCTGTCTCGGCCTTAAAAAAATCTCTAGAGATACTGAAATCCTGTATCACTGCCCCTCATTTTGTGGAGTTGAGGTCCCTAACTGATATTTTCTGTCTTTCCATCAAAATTTGATGAGGCGATCAGCTATGAGGTAAGGAATTCACACTCTTTTTTAATTAATTTTTTTTTTAATCAATCGTTCACAAGGGGACACACACACACACACACACACACATGCACTTCAGCAGCACAAGCTGATAATATTGTTGAAGACAAAGTTGTTTGGAAGTGTGAACAGAGTGCTAAATGCCCCTCCCCCTTTTGACAATCTACCCCGTAGTCGATGAATTCTTTGTCAATGTCTCTTTCTGTCTCTCCAGAGGCCCCTTCCCGCACTGTCTTTCTTACTCTTTTTCTCTGTATTCTTCCATCCTTGATGTGTGTGTGTGTGAAGCCCAGAGGGACAGAGAGGGCATGTTACGACCACAGCATGACCAGGACATGTTTTGTTGTAAGTAATGCTTTCTCCTCTGTGCCTAGGCCTGTGTGCAGGGGTTAACAAAATGCAGTTTCTCCTGTGCCTGTTGTTGTTTTCCATCCAGAAGCTTATGGCCTTGTCTGTGTGCAGGTGTTGAAAGGCGTAGTTGCCACTTTCCCTGCTTGCTTGGAGGTGTTTTCCAAAACTAGTACTACTTTGTCAGATTCAAAGGTATCTAAATGGACATTGTTTTGATCTGTTGTGCTGTATTGTATTGTATTGCATTGTGCAGTGTGGTATGGCTTACCATTTGGTTTCATTTTGCTCTGTATTGTATCAAATCATATCTAGTTGCATTACTGTTCAGCCAACTGCTGATCTGTGCATGAAATTCCAGTTCCTGTACCGAGTCAGAGTATAGAATTTATTCTTCAGGTTGAATCATGGAATTTTGTGACCGTAATGTTAAGCAATATCTTTTTGAGGCAAACAGACAATTTTTTTCCAAAATTTGAACTTTTAGAAATATTTGTTGATTGTGGTGTCGGGTTTTATGGAACTGATATTGAGAGTGTTTTCAGACCTGACTTAGCCCTGTGTGGTCAGCTGGGCTGTGAGCGACAGTGATACATAATGGTTGTCTGGGCTGTGAGCGACAGTGATACATAATGGTTGTCTGGGCTGTGAGTGACAGTGATACATAATGGTTGTCTGGGCTGTGAGCGACAGTGATACATATTGGTTGTCTGGGCTGTGAGTGACAGTGATACATAATGGTTGTCTGGGCTGTGAGCGACAGTGATACATAATGGTTGTCTGGGCTGTGAGCGACAGTGATACATAATGGTTGGCTGGGCTGTGAGTGACAGTGATACATAATGGTTGTCTGGGCTGTGAGCGACAGTGATAATGGTTGGCTGGGCTGTGAGTGACAGTGATATGTAATGGTTGTCTGGGCTGTGAGCGACAGTGATAGATAATGGTTGTCTGGGCTGTGAGCGACAGTGATACATAATGGTTGTCTGGGCTGTGAGCAACAGTGATAGATAATGGTTGTCTGGGCTGTGAGCGACAGTGATACATAATGGTTGGCTGGGCTGTGAGCGACAGTGATAATGGTTGTCTGGGCTGTGAGTGACAGTGATACATAATGTTTGGCCGGGCTGTGAGTGACAGTGATACATAATGGTTGTCTGGGCTGTGAGCAACAGTGATAGATAATGGTTGTCTGGGCTGTGAGCGACAGTGATACATAATGGTTGGCTGGGCTGTGAGCGACAGTGATAGATAATGGTTGTCTCGGCCGTGAGCGACAGTGATAATGGTTGGCTGGGCTGTGAGTGACAGTGATAGATAATAGTTGGCTGGGCTGTGAGTGACAGTGATACATAATGATTGTCTGGGCTGTGAGCGACAGTGATACATAATGGTACATAATGATTGTCTGGGCTGTGAGCGACAGTGATACATAATGGTAGTCTGGGCTGTGAGTGACAGTGATACATAATGGTTGTCTGGGCTGTGAGCGACAGTGATAATGTTTGGCTGGGCTGTGAGCGACAGTGACACATAATGGTTGGCTGGGCTATGAGCGACAGTGATACATAATGGTTGGCTGGGCTGTGAGTGACAGTGATACATAATGGTTGGCTGGGCTGTGAGCGACAGTGATACATAATGGTTGTCTGGGCTGTGAGCGACAGTGATAGATAATGGTTGTCTCGGCCGTGAGCGACAGTGATAATGGTTGGCTGGGCTGTGAGTGACAGTGATAGATAATAGTTGGCTGGGCTGTGAGTGACAGTGATACATAATGATTGTCTGGGCTGTGAGCGACAGTGATACATAATGGTTGTCTGGGCTGTGAGTGACAGTGATACATAATGGTTGTCTGGGCTGTGAGTGACAGTGATACATAATGGTTGTCTGGGCTGTGAGCGACAGTGATAATGTTTGGCTGGGCTGTGAGCGACAGTGACACATAATGGTTGGCTGGGCTGTGAGCGACAGTGATACATAATGGTTGGCTGGGCTGTGAGTGACAGTGATACATAATGGTTGGCTGGGCTGTGAGTGACAGTGATACATAATGGTTGGCTGGGCTGTGAGCAACAGTGATAGATAATGGTTGGCTGGGCTGTGAGTGACAGTTATAGATAATGGTTGGCTGGGCTGTGAGTGACAGTGATAGATAGATAATGGTTGGCTGGGCTGTGAGCGACAGTTATAGATAATGGTTGGCTGGGCTGTGAGTGACAGTGATAGATAGATAGATAATGGTTGGCTGGGCTGTGAGTGACAGTAATAATGTTTGGCTGGGCTGTGAGTGACAGTGATAGATAGATAGATATATAATGGTTGGCTGGGCTGTGAGTGACAGTGATACATAATGGTTGGCTGGGCTGTGAGTGACAGTGATACATAATGGTTGTCTGGGCTGTGAGTGACAGTGATAGATAATGGTTGGCTGGGCTGTGAGCAACAGTGATAATGTTTGGTTGGGCTGTGAGCGACAATGATAATGGTTGGCTGGGCTGTGAGCGACAGTGATAATGTTTGGCTGGGCTGTGAGCGACAGTGATAGATAATGGTT
This sequence comes from Babylonia areolata, assembly GCF_041734735.1. Classification (NCBI taxonomy): domain Eukaryota; kingdom Metazoa; phylum Mollusca; class Gastropoda; order Neogastropoda; family Buccinidae; genus Babylonia; species Babylonia areolata. Next base: position 27,034,293 of record NC_134879.1, read on the forward strand.
GGCTAGGCTGTGAGCGACTGATACATAATTGTTGGCAGGGCTGTGAGCGACAGTGATAGATAATTGTTGTCTGGGCTGTGAGCAACAGTGATAGATAATGGTTGTCTGGGCTGTAAGCGACCGTTATAGATAATGGTTGGCTGGGCTGTAAGCGACCGTTATAGATAATGGTTGTCTGGGCTGTAAGCAACAGTGATAGATAATGGTTGGCTGGGCTGTGAGCGACATTGATTAATAGATAATGGCTGGGCTGTGAGCGACAGTGATAGATAATAGATAATGGTTGTCTGGGCTGTGAGCGACAGTGATAGATAATGGTTGGCTGGGCTGTGAGCGACATTGATTAATAGATAATGGCTGGGCTGTGAGCGACAGTGATAGATAATAGATAATGGTTGTCTGGGCTGTGAGCAACAGTGATAGATAATAGATAATGGTTGTCTGAGCTGTGAGCGACAGTGATAGATGATAGATAATGGTTGTCTGGGCTGTGAGCGACAGTGATAGATGATAGATAATGGTTGTCTGGGCTGTGAGCGACAGTGATAGATAATGTTTGGCTGGGCTGTGAGTGACAGTGATAGATAATGGCTGGGCTGTAAGCGACTGATAAATAATTAATGGTTAGCTGGGCTGTGAGTGACAGTGATGAATGAATAATGGTTGGCTGGCTTGTAAAAATGATGGATGATTAAACAGTGATGTTGTTGGATGTTCAGGCGGCCGCTGTCCAGGAAGTGGTGAACACCTTTTTGGGGGCAGAGCATGTGGTGTTTTCCTCCAACAACTGGCGTGTGCAGGAGGACATGATGCGCAACTTGGCCTGCCTGGGCAAGATCTGCTCACAGGACGTGCTGTACAACCGCATCATCCCCATCATCATGGTCAAGATGAAGTTTGGGGTGAGGGTTTGGGGTGTGATATTTGTGTGTATTAGTGATTAGATTTGTGTGTACTCTATATTGTGTATACACCCGTACACACTTGCAGATACACGCACTTTTGTTTGTACCTTTCAGAGGGATGAAAAGAGAGACACCTGACCCACTTTGACACTTTAATGTCATGACCATGGGGTCCTTGTGACACTGGTGAATATGTCAACATATTTTCAGAGCATAACAAAACATAGAATAAGCGAATGAATATGGTGAAAACAAATATTGAACATACTTTAAATGAATGGATCCATCTCTTCTTAGAGAGAGAGAATACATTTATGTGTATATTCAAGTACATGGACAAATAAGTTTTCCAGCTAGCGAAAGAGTACTGCTGTGCTTCTGCTGTAAACATCTCTACAGTTTAACAGAAAACAAATAAGCAAACACACTTTGATTGTTTTAACATCTATAGCTTGAAGTAGTACTGTTCTTTTCTTTTTCCTCAAAGAAAAAAAAAATAGGAGGAGGGTGTCTGACTGGTTATGAAGCTTGTCTGCCATTACAGTGTCCAGGAGGGTCTGGGTTTGAATCCGAGTGACAATCTCATCCTTTTCTTCACAAGTTCGACTCGAAAATACAACTCAGTGTCTAGTCATTTGGATGAGACAATAAACATTCTTGTTTCTGCCGTAACCAGTGTGAAAGCTCTGTTATTCAACCTCCATAATTTGTACGGCTTAACGCTTTCATCGCCAGTCAATTTGGAGTGCAAATTCCCTTGTGCTGTAAACACAGAAAAGATGGTGTCTAAACAATAGCTGGGGATTCCTCTTGCGATGTGTAGAAAATATGGCCTGACCTACCATCAAAATTAAGAGCAATAGGTTCATGGATAGCAGACCCATGATCTGTTCACCTTTCAGTGATATGTGTCCTCTACCTAGCTTGTGCATAAATGCGAGTTTGGCGGTGAAAGGGTTAAAGCATTCCTTCATTATTATCACCACGCACTTCTTAAATTCAGGAAAAAAAGAAAATACCTAGAGTGAGTATAATTTTCATATAGAATTCAGTGTTTTAGGATAATACTGTATAAGAAGTAACCTGCCTTGTCTGTTTTATTTTCATGGTTTATAACATCAGTAATTGTTGTTTCCAATCATTTGTGTAATAGTGTTAATATTTTGAGCTTTTATGTGTCCATTGTGGTCTTCACCTACTAATCTTTGTGTAACTTTGCCTTATTTGCATGCCGTAGCTTTATCCAGTCATTTGTTGTCATTGTTTGTTGATGTCATGGGCCTCCAGCTTCTTTAATATTCTGTCTGGTTATCATGCCTTGGTATTGTGCATATGAAAGCTCACCTTTGTAAAATTCAAGATCCAAGAATACTGTATTATCTCTAAAAGAGACATTGTTGATGTGTTTGCTGATAAAAAGGTGATTGATCTCTGTGTGTGTGTGTGTGTGTGTGTGTAACGAGTCAAAAGTTTTGTCATTGTCAGTGTTTCAATATGAGGCACTGATCCACAATAAATACATGCTGAACATTGTGTAAGCTCATGTAACACATGCTGTGCTCAATGATGTAAAATTTTCATACCTGCCTGAGGATGTAATGCTGTGCTGACACACACGCACAGCCTTCACATGAACTGGAATCAATGGCGTCAGGATGTGGGGAGTTCATGCCAGCTAAAAGTTGATTTGTAGATTCTGTTAAATTTTCGGTATAGTTTTCCTTTCATACAGTTAGACTGTATAAGGATACCCGCTGACACATTATTTCCGTGGGCTCCTCATTAGTAACAGATGTATGTCCTGTTTCTAATACAAGATTTATCGTTACATTATTTCCTTTTTCGTTATCATCTTTTAATTACAAAAGTGTTGAATGGGTGGGGTTGCTTTTTTTTGCCCCCTTTTCAACCCATTTTACTCCAGATCTAAACTCATAACCCTTTATTTGAGTGCATGTCTAAAATTTCCAGTTTTTGTTTCGTTTTCTGTAATTCTTTCTGAAAGCTAGCATTTTTAGGATCTTTTATGCTGCAGGTTTCTATGTGATGCAGGTGACTTTGCAATTCCTCTGCGGTCGTTTCTTCAGCAGCATGCTGTGTGTTTTTCAAAGTTGACAGAGAACTTAAGAAGTTGTATGTTTTGGCTTTCATTCATTATCACGTCGTTAAGGGGTTAAGTTTGACTCATCTTTCCCATCATCGTTTATTCTTGTTTCATTTCAGTTATTTGTTTTCTACACATCTTTCATTTTATTATAATACTAAGTATTTGCTTTTTGTTTAGTTCTTTTATTTCATTTTATGTTAGTGTTTTACACAAATCTAGTGTAGGTTCTCAATGCCTATTGTGTTGGGTTCATGTGTGTGTTGTGTGTGTGTGTGTGTGTGTGTGTGTTTCTTTTTCCTTTCCTTTTTTTTTTTTTTAAATACATCTGATGTAGCTAATATGCATCAGTCTGCACACTTTGACTGCTTCTTGAAGCTGACAGAAACATCATTCTCGTTCATATCCTTATGAAATTGTTCATTCTTTTAAATTTATATTATTATTCCAGTATCCAGGATATCATAGAAAGTCACCAATGCTTAACTATGATAACAGCTTTATGGTCTAAATTTGGGACAATAGTGATCATAAGATGAACATCAGAATTTGGGATTCAGACAGTTGTCCATATGATGAGCTTTAAATGGATTGAATCTATTCCGTGTAGTCCTTTTCATCTAGATGAAAGACTGGAATTCTTTAGATAAGGATACTGAACTATTGTAGGACAAGAATTAAAAAAACGAAATGTTTTATAGGGAGTTTTGCATGGTTCTGATGCATTGGTTACATTTTTCGGTTCATGAAAAAGCTGTGGCCAATAAAAGAGATCCTTTGCAGCTTTTGTGGAAGCAGTTGATGACTGATTGTTTGTTTGTTTTTTCTGTCACTGCTCAGAGGGCACTGCCAGTACGGTACGCTGCTGCCCGGTCTCTGCTCGTCTTGATGCGTCACTTACACAGACAGGAACAAAGAGAACAGCTGACCAACACTTTGATACAAGGTTCGTGTCTTTGCTACCATTCTTTCTTGTTTGCTTGCTTGTTGTCATCATTAGATCAGTATGTCTCTGCATATGTTTAACTCTGAATGGGTTTGATGCAATGTTTTACAGAAAGCAGTGGCATGTGTCACTAATGTATTGAGGATTGAAGGTGTGATTCTTGACATGAGTTTGCTTGATGATTTGGATACTTTTGTATTCCTACTAAAGAAGAGCAGCTTTGATAGTTTTGTTTTCTTTTACTCCCACATTCATGGTTATTCTGATTTTTTTTTTTTTTTTTTTTTTTTTTCAGACTTTGGTCATGGACAGAGCTTTCACAGCCGAAGTCTTTTCATTATCGTCTGCAAGTATTTCATCGAACTATACTCCAAAGCATTCTTTAAGGAGCACCTGTTTGAGTTTGTTCTGCCTCTGATCATGGACCCTGTTCCCAACATTCGCATGCGAGCATGCAGTTTGTTGCCATCCTTGAAGCGCCTGATCAAACTGCCCTACGACAACGCGCTGAAGGGTTCGCTGGAGCAGTATGTGCGCAAGATGCTCATCAGTGACGAACAGGACAGGGACGTGGTTATGGCACGAACAAAGGTGGGCCTTTGTATGATGAAGTGTTATTTCAAGGACATTTTTCGTTTTTTCTTCTCTTTTTTTTTTAAGAAATTAAGAGAAACACAAGACACAAGATCACCATGTTACTTCAACTTTGTATTGTACATAGGATTCTCGGAACAAATATTGTTAAAAAAAAAATAGAAATAAACAATAATAATTACAGTGGTGCAGCAACTCTCAGTGTATCTGGAAAAATTTTGAAGAATTCTTAAAAGCAAAATGTGTAGTGTGTTCAGACATGGAAATAAAGGAACGTTTTGTATTGAATGGAATTGTTAAAAGTACATGTTCAGACCAGGTATTTAAAGAAACCTCTTAACTCACTCTACCCTAAATTTGACCATGTTTCTCCTCTCCTTCAGTCTCTCCACTGGTTGCCTGTTTCTGATCGAATAGACTATAAGCTATCCACTCTGACCTTTTCTGCAGTCAACGGATCTGGCCCCAAGTATCTTTCTGAACTCATCCATATCTATACCCCGTCTCGCCAGCTCCGTTCTTCCTCTGATACTCGACTTCTCAGGATACCTCACGTCAGAAGTAAGACCTATGGACACAGATCGTTTTCTTTTCAATCGCCAAAGACGTGGAACAAGCTCCCTGATAACCTCCGTCATTCTGATTCCCTCGCATCTTTTAAATCTCGTCTCAAAACTCACCTTTTCCCTCAGCAATAAGTTCAATTGTGGCAGGTCCACAACTACATGCATGTCTATGAATGTGTATTGTGTGTGCGTGTGTTTATGTAAGTTTGTGCCTGCCTATGTGTGCGTATGTGTTAGGGTGGCTGTTAGATACACATGTATGTTAAAATGTATGTATGCAGTGTGTGTGTGTGCGTGCGTGCGTGCGTGTGTGTGTGCGCGTGCGTGCGTGCGTGTGTGTGTGTGTGTGTGTGGTCACATTTTGGTGTGTGTATGTAACATAGATATAATGTTTTATGTTATCAAAAGCGTTTTTGTAAAGCACCTAGAGCAGATTTCTGGATAGTGTGCTATATAAATATCCATTATTATTATTATTATTATTATTATTACCCTCAGTCAAAATGGCCGGGTTTCCCTCTCAAATCGCACTATTTTAAGCAGTTTTTAAAAAATCACAAAAAATCAACCGCTCACCCTACAAACATAAAACACATACCAGTGGACAGATATAACAATGAATTTACTAAAAATGCTTACCTTAAGTGAAGGAACCACATGGTTTTGATGATATAGGTAATCCAATATGATACACATTGGCAGGAAAACAAAAAAATTTTTTGGACACAGGTAATCCACTTCTTCATGCTCTGAATCCTCCTACACTGGTTCAGTCACACTCCTGTACTCTTGGTTTGATGTGCTTATGATACTATTTATGCATGCTGTATAAAAAAAAAAAAAGAGAGATTTGATGAGAATATATTGGAAAAAAAACACAAAAAACTGATTGCTGCTTGCAGTCTTGAAAAACACACTGGAAAACATTTGCAGGACTGTACACTCATTGGAAAAAAATCCACACAAACACTCTTTTTTACACAATGCACACACTGTAGACACTTCAGTGACACTGTTACTTGCTGAAGTCTTGTTTGGTGTGGTAGATTTCAAAACAAGGCACAGCACATAGGGCTTTCTGGCACTGTTGACACTGAAACTTGGTGCGCTGCACCCTGTTCTTCAGGTGCTCTCTGGTGGCTCCTCTTGCCTTCTCCTTGGCATAGCACACAACACAGTGCCTGTAGCCTGTGTTTTCCATGAAGTGTTGGTGCTTGCAGTCGAGGCAGTTGACTTCCTTGTTGACCGGGGCAGCAGCACGATTCCGCTCCTCATCATCCCCAACTGGAAGACTGGCGAGGTCGTAGCATACTGATATGGCAAATTGTTCCAGTGTCAGCGGTTTTTCCCCCAGACTCCTCTGCAGCTTGTTGTACAGGCAGTGAGACTGGATCATTGTGAGGGTCAAAAGGTGGAAGGCCAGCTTCTTCCACCATTTGATGGTCTTCCGGTGCATTGGCATGTATGAGATCATCTGGTCACTGCGGTCAACACCAGCCATATTGCCAATGTAGTCAACAACAGCCGTGGGTTTTCTTTTGTGTTCTGACCTTGATCTCACTGCAATCATTTCAGGGATGTGCTGAGTTGTTATCATATGCACATCCCTCTTGTCCTTCCACCGAATGACCATCACCTGATTCAGTCTCCTGTAGTCCATCTGGCCGCGGGCGAAGGCTCCAGTCACCAAATCCTTTGGCATGCCCACACGGTTAGCCCGCACAGTGCCTACACATCCAGTGTTGACAGCAGTGAGACTGTGGGCCAAGGTGGGTGAGCAATAGTAATTGTCCACATAAAGGACATAGCCGCAGTCTTGCAGTTGGTCGAGGAGCCTGAAGACAGCATCGTGGGGGCGGTTGCTGAGACCTGGCTTGTGGCAGTTCACCTCAAGGTTCCACACATACCCCGAGGAGCTCTCACACAGCTCATAGAGCTTGATGCCCCACTTTACCGGCTTGTCCTTCATGTAGACCCGGAAAGATGACCGGCCTCTCCAGGGGCAAAGGGCCTCATCGATTTAGATATTCTGCTCCGGGATGTACACAGTCTTGAAGAGCTGAAACATGCAAACAGTTTTTACTATTGTGGACAATCACAATATGTATGATACAGCAAACCATCACCACTACTTCAGCTAATACTACCACTATCTACTAACATTTGCTATCATTTGAACTGATAATATTTAACAAGTGGGGAAGAATAAATAATATAACACACACACACACACACACACACATACACACACACAACACACACACACACACACACACACACAGGCATGCACACACACACACACACACACACACACACACACACACACACACACACACACACACACACACACACATTCAAAACAAACACACAAAAAAGAAAATAACTTACATGCACAAGGTGGTCAATCAATGGTCTCAGCTTGTGGAGTGGATCATGGTCAGGATGGTTTCGCTCCAGGAATGTAGAGTTGTCGTTCAGGTGGAAGAACGACAGGATGGCTCTGAACCTGTCGCGTTTCAACAGCTTGGAGGCAAATCCAGTCTTCATAACTGGATTAGTACACCAGTAGTCCACTATTCTTGGTTTCTTTACTATCCCCATGTGGATGAGGATAGCCAGAAATTTTCTAATTTCATCCAGTGTCACAGGCTTCCAGGTGTTGAACTGTGACTGTGGGGAAAGTTCTTCTCTTTGCTGTACCTGCTGGATATTTTTTGCAGCATAACGGTTTGTCTCTGTTTTCATGTGTTTTAGTATACTTTTATCAATGAAGAGACTGTGAAAATCAGTTGGTTTGCAGTCCTCCCAAGGCGGCATTTTGAGGGGGCCCTGAAATCCTGGTGTCAAACCGAAGGGTGGGTTGAGTGGAAAATGGCCAAATTTCTACTCCAGTCATACATATAATCTGGATCTATATGATCATCAGACAGATTGTCCTGATCTATTTCCATCTCCTTGGGTTCTTCTCCATTAGTTGGAGAATCAGCCGCTGCAACAAGCGCACGTGTTGATGTCGAGTTTCGCTGACCAGTCATTCCGCTTTCATCATCGTCAGTGTCAGCGACTTCGTCATCGTTTTCATCAGGAATATATAGTCAGAATCAGAGTCTGAAATTTCGTCACCTGCATCGTCGAACATTCCAACAACAGCATCTTCATCATCAGACCCGGTTTCATGAATCAGTTCGAGTGCTTGAGCCATTCTTATGTTCCGCACGAACCGGTTGCACCTTGGTGTCGCCATGTTGAAAACCAAATGGAGTTGCGGGTTCGGGTGGTTCACTTCACAAACAAAGAAAACTGCTATAGAACGAACGAACAACGGTCTAAGGGAAGGAACTCGCAAGAAAAGTGTCTGAGCTATCTGAAAACTGTGAGTTATCGCCCTTAAAGTAAGATCGGTAACGTTAAAAAAGGATCAAAACCTGTCGTAACAATGCGTCCGACAGGCTTTCAAGTGAGCAGAATAGCGTCGGAAACCGGCAGCCGACCAGATGCTGTTGAGTTAACACATGTCACAATTTGTACTGCCACTGAAGAATCAATAAACCTGGCTCTCAGTGAAAAATTATGTATGTATGCTTATACACTTCTGTAATTTTTATACGCATTGGTGTTTGGATAATATGTCAGTTCTTTTCTTTTCTTCCTTTAGCCGTGATACTTCCTCAGTATTGTCGACTGTATGATGAACCTTTCATTGTTTTGATGTTTTGTAGCCTGTCTTTTCTGTTGGCTCTTGTTTTCCCTTTCTGTCATTGTTTTTTGAAAGAAAAGACCTGCAGCTTCCTCTTTTTTTTTTTTCTTTTTTTTTCTTTTTTTTTTTTTTGTTGCTGCCCCATCATCTGCACCATTTCAGTGGCATTACTCCCATGCCGCTCATTTAGATTCCCCCATACACAGCCACACCAGGGTTCATCTGTCACAGTTCCAGCGTCGGCAGTCCACAGGGAACCATCGATGTTAGGGCGCCAGGACGCCACACACCATAGGAGACCCTGCACTGCTGCTAAGTCACTTCAGTAGTGTTCAGTGGTGCCTGTTCTGATTTAACATACTTACGACACCACCTACTAAGCCCCTACTAACAACAATAATGGCTTAGTCGCGGAGCCAGACTGAGTGAGTGTCCCTCCAAGAGTGGAGACCGCCACCACGTCCCCCAAAACAACAGCCCCCATGAATCTGTCGAGATTGAAGACATTGACAGGACTCACCCCAAGCATGGAAATTGAGGGGTGTCAAAACTGAGGTCACCATGAGAGCAGGGCGTGAAAGACCACAGACCTTGGGACTGTTTTGTTTATATTGATGATGATGGAGGAGGAGGATGACGATGACGATGTTGCTGTGGAGGTCCATTTTGGTGTGGGACTGCGTGACAAGGCTGTACTCTACGCTTCCTGTCATTATGATATCCCGACATTAACCAGGCCCAAGAGATACAGACACTTGCAGTGTTGATCAGGTAATTAGAGCAGCACACCCAAAGACGCATCCATGAAGTCAATGACACTCAACTGTGTGGTCCCAGTCTCCCCATTTAAGCCCATAGCACACTCAACTCTGGGTAGGAGCCAGCCACGGGCCGAAAAACCCACCTCCGCTGGAATTCGAACCCGCATTCTCCCAGCCATCAGTCCGCGACGCTAACCACTTCACCACGCCGGCTGGTTGCAGCTTCTTCTTCTTTTCTTGCTTTTTATCATTGCTGTTATCATCATCATGATTGTGATTGTTATTATCATTATCATTATGATGATTATTATTGTGATTTTTATGATTGTGATGATATTGTTATTCATCATATTATCGCTGTTACCCTGGGGATTCATTAGTGACTACCACTAAATCTCTTCATGTTGTTCACTTTACTTTTGTATTAGTTATCTTGTGTATGTGTGTACCTTACATTTCATGGAAATTTAACCCTCTAAGATGAGGGGGGGGGGGGAGTCTGAACAAACAAAGATTGCCATGTTGGGAAGTGAGGGAGGTCCTTGCATTCATAACTGGTTTTCATGGTAGAGCATTACAGAAAGCATTGATCGGTGTAGAAAGCTGTGTATTCATGTTTCATGGGTTTAGAATTAAAAAAAAAAAATGAATAAGTAAATTCTTTAATAATGCATTCTGATAATCTCAGTTGTGAGGATTTTTTTGTTTCATTTTGAACAGTCGTATAGATCAGGAGGTGTGTGTGTGTGACGGGGAGGGGGGGGGGGGGGGGGGGGGGTAGAGAGTAAAACCCATGAATGGTTTGGGTTAATTTTATTGTAGTGTCTGAATATAAGTCAATTTCAATATGAGACTGAATTTTGTGTTTGTAACTTGCAAGGTGAGGTAGTGTTGAGCAGAGGTAGTTGGGAAGGTTTTGCTGTTTCGAAGTTTTTAAAAGAACCATTGAATGAAAGAAAGTGGACAAGAAACATGCACGGTCATTGTTTTGAGTAAATGGATGATTGTATTGATTATGATGATACTTACTAACTTACGTTACAAAATATACACTGTCACCATTATCACTGAACTGATGATTGTGGTGATGCTGGTGGTGACGATATTTGATTTACAAACCTTGTTTTCAGGCAGTGGATGAGATGGACCAGATCCCTATCCAAATGGAGTCCATGGTGAGACCACTTTTCCATTTGTCTTTCTTTGTTGTGGTTGAGTGAGAAAAAAATGAAAATAAAATAGGGTTTTTCCCACTAGAATTTGACCCATCTGCACACTATCCTATTTTACTTGAGTGTGGCACCCTTGGAAATAGTTAAGTAAGGGGGAATAGAGAGAGAAAGAGAGAGAGAGAATACAGTCCTGCTGACTGCTGTGCTTTGAGCCAAATTTGTTACTGTCAAGTGCATTTTGCTACGCCATTATGCTCATGTAAAAAATGCTGGGTTAGATTAAAAAGAAAATTTTCAGCCCCCCAACTGCAGTTTGATTGTACCTTTGGGTTCATCACAAATGCTGCATTTGGACCCCTTCAGAAATCTTCTTGTTGTTGTTTTCTTCTATGTTTCTGTCTTGCTTTCACCGACTTTTTGCGGTGGTTTCAAAATGGGAAGTGTGTATCACAGTTAGATTTTGCGAATGTCATGCAGTGACTGTAATGCTTAACAACAGTGATAGTGTGGAAACATAACCTTGTGACCTAACCTCATGAACGGTGCAGGTTTCCCGCCGTAAGAACTTTGAAGACGATATTGAGGACCAGGTGAAGGAGGAGGAAGAGAAAGCGCTGCTGGAGATTGAGGAGAAGGAGCGCAAGGAGGAAGAGCTGCGTGCCACCAAGGGGGACAGGAGGAACCCTGTCCTCAAAAAGGACTCCATCAAGGGGTCATCATCAACACAGAAGAAATTGTCTTGTGAGTGACCGACTCATCTGTTCTGTGTTGTGATCTGACAGTCTGTCTGTCTGTCTTGAAACAGAACAGATTGTATGAGCAGTACATTCTGCAGCTACAGATAATGTCTGTCTGTCTTACACTCTTTAACTGTATGGGTGACTGATGAATTGACTTGTGCTCATTGTTTGACTGGTTCATTACTCTGTCTTTCTCTATCTCTGTCTTGTTTTGTCTTGTTTATCACTGTGTCTCCTCTCTCTGTCTGTCTGTCCCTCTCTCTGTCTCTGTCTCTCTCTCTCTCTCTCTCTCTTTCCCCTTCTGTTGCAAAGGGCCTGTCGTCTAATCAATAAAGTCTTCAGTGTTATCTTTTGCCTCGTCACCCTCGTTTTTTCTGTTTGCCTTTGTCCTCTTTTCTTTCTCCTTTTGTCTCTCCTAGTCCTGCATTGTTGTCAAGTCACTGATGCAAGACTTCCTTTCTCTGTGTGTTGACAGCCGGCACTAAAGGAACCTATGGGAACAACTCCAAGTCAGATATTTCGTCTAGCCGCAGAGACTCCAAAGGATCCACTGGAAGTTGTTCTCAGACTGGTCCTCAGATAGGTCAGAACAAAGATATTGGTTGTTTCTTTCTCTCCATAACACACTGCAGTGTTTCACTGATATGCTTTGAGGATAGGAACCCTTTCTTAAAATCATATTTAATTGTATTTGTGAATGTTTCATTGCTTAGCTAAGTTTGTCCAGGTATGTGTCATCAATATATGTACATCTGTATTTTACAGACAAGGCACATTGCATCCCCCGCATTTAAACAAAAATCTTATTTTAACTATTCATAAGGTGCAGCACATAATAAGGCACATGAAAAAAATATTAAACAAAAGCGGAAAAGATCCAGAGTGAAAAAGATCAACATTCAAACAGTCAAAAGAAACTTCATTCCTGGAGTGAAGATCAACAGAGATTAGACTGACAACATCCATGATATCCAAAGTGAAAAAGATCAACATTCAAACAGTCAAAAGAAACTTCATTGCTGGAGTGAAGATCAACAGAGATTAGACTGACAACATCCATGATTGGATTATCGGTATGCATTGCACACACTTGCATTCACACAACACTGTCATCTGCTGAAAATCCTAAAAAATCTCTTTCAGACTTTTCACAGCTTCTTTGACTCACTCTGTCATGGGCACTCGCATACTGTTTGAAAATGGATTGTTTGAGGAGTTCTTTTAAGTCTGATTCACAGTTTCATTCTGAATATCATACTTCCTGGTTTAAACATCAACCTCATTACAAAGCACAACTTTGTTCAGACAGATTTTACCTGCTTATTAGACACACTTTATTATTAGGTGCATAGTTCGAAGTCGGGGAGGGGGAAGAATATTGCCTGATAGCCCATAAAATATGGTAATTGATGACAGGGTGTGTGCTTATTTCAGAGAAATGTTTGTATTGAGTTTCCTTGTATGACCTCTTCATGAATCAATGTTTTGGTTACTTTTTCCGAACATAGCATTGCATGTAAATATCCATATCAATCAGTCAATTATATCTGAGATTTTATCAAAGGAACTTTTACTTTGTTCAGGTCAGGTGGTGTGAGAGGGTTTAAAGAGAGGTGTGTGTGTGTGCTTTGTATTTGTATGTGTGTACATGTGTGTGTGAAGTATGTGTGCTTGTGTGTGCGTGTGTGTGTGTGTGTGTGTGTGTGTGTGTGAAAACTGTGTAGTTTATTTGTTTTTGCTCATATTAGAATAGTTGTCCAAAATGGACAGCTGTGTGACAGTGAGCACAACACAGTGTACCACCCTTATATATCCAGCTGAACTTTGGCTGACACCTACAACAAATTTGGAAGTTTTTGTTGTTGTTTTTTGTAATGACTTTCATCCTTTTATTTGCATGATATATATACTGTCTGATAACACAGCACTAAGTGCTTTATGTCATATATGGTTGCTGTTTTTTCTCTAGCCCTGTTTGTATATGATAATTTCACTTTCAGTGTTTTTTTTTTGTTTTTTTTTTGTTTTTATTGGGTTTTTTTGTTTGTTTTTTATTTTTGCTTTTGCTTTTGTGATCATTCCTTTGTGTCATGTCACTGTAAGTGATATTGATATTTAATGCTACATTGGTTTTATATATATGTGTGTGTGTGTGTGTGTGTGTTTGTGTGTGTGTGTGTGCTCTCTGAACTTTAGTGTTCACGGTCCCAGACACTGTGCACAGTAATAGACACTTTTATTTGTTATTTCATCCTATATTTGCCGTCCTTGTGGATAAAGATCAGGGACAGCCCAAGTGGTGGGTTCGCTTGTCTGCTGTCCAGACATTCACTGGCATGAGAGGCAGGCACCCTCCAGGTTATATGCATGTGCAGCAGTGACTGTACTAGACGCAGTGTTTATAGATGGGCTTACAGAAAATGATGTACACATGGTAGTGGGGAAAAATGTTGTTTCTTTTATTTTGTGATGTCTTGTTTTTAGACAGTAATTTGCATGTGAGTAGCAGTCATGTTCGACTTCGACTGAGACAATTTGATGGAATTGTTGACGCTTTTATAAGTAGTGTTCTGTTTTGAGAAGTACTAAGATTTTTTTTTTACTTTCTGCTTGTTTATGTTTAAGTATTCAGTATTATTTGTTGTTGTGTATGAACTGTTTATGTTGGGGTTTTTTGTTCTTATTTTCCACACTGAAGCCCAGTTCACCTCCCAAGAATTTTTTCTTTTCTTTTTCTTCTTTATCGCAGTTGTATATAAAGGATGGCTATGGGCAAAATGTATTTGTTTGAAATACAAATCAGCGTTATCATCAGTGAGAGATATGCAGTGTCTTCTCTAAGTAAATTTTACATGTGTGTTTTGTTTTTTTTTCAATTTTAAAATAAATGGAAGTGTTCTGTCTGTTAAAAACGTTATGTCCTTGAAAACATATGGTCACATTCTGCCCATTGAAACATGATAAGGATTCTGCCCATTGAAACGTATTGTATACTCTGCACAAAAGTATTTTACATATTAAAACATATGGTAGTAGTCTGCCAAAGTATTCTGTTCATAAAAACATACAGTGGTATTCTGTTAAAAACAGTCACCCCGTCAGTGAAGAAGGTCTGTGTTAGGGTCACTCATCACTGCACCACAATTTTGAGAAGAAAAAAGTGTTAACTTCTGTCAATGTATTATCTAAAACTAAGAAAACATGCATATACATATGTGCACCTCACCGCATGACATTGCAATGCAAGGCACACACAGCTGCGCACACACACACAGATTTAATAGTCCAGTTTTGGAAATTATATATCAGCGCTTAAGTTTATACAAACAAATATGTCAGGTAGCCTATGTAAGTGAAGGGTCTTTAAGCAAGGTGAGGACACATTGTTTTGGAATGCAAAGCGTAAGCATGCATTGCAGTATACTTAACCAATCTAAAAAATTATTTTCACACACATACACACACACTCACACACATGATGTTTTCCCATTTTATATATTTTTAGTGACATGCTGTTGCTTTGAAATCAGTGTTTTGTTTTTTGTCAAATTTTCAACTTGTTCATTACAAACATCAGTCAGGTAATTTGCACTAAAGTATCATATTTTCTGGACAAATGGATATCTGCACACACAAAATCATACTAGAACAACCACAATTAAAAAAAAAAATAAAAGAGATAGATACACAATGCATTGTGACTTCCCCAAGTGATTATATGGATGTGAGGCCACGCCCCCTCACTCTTCACCCCTCTCACACGGTCACTTTATCCAGTTCTCATCAGACCGTGTTGGCTGATTGCCAAGAAAATCACTCACACTGTGTCCTGCTAATAATTTGGTCACTTTCTGTTGTCTGCTACAGCTGTACAGCCGGCATCACTCACTGGTAGTCGTATCTTTGGCCACTCCCTTGATTGCTCCCTTTATTTTCTATCAGATCATCCTATAAATGTTCATCACTGTCTTCTCCTTCGAATTTACGCTTCAATTCTTTCTGAGCATCAGCTAGAGAAAGCAATCTTGGTTCATTTAGTTCGCCACGATCGCATGTCTTGAGCACGGCGTCAGTCCGACATTTTGTTGATCGAGCGAGGAGAGGAGCCAGGCAAACACTGCTACTGTAACCCAACCAAAACGTTCAAATAAAGGACTGCCTTATGATGTAGATGGTGTTTCTAGCTCTGAATAGAACCTAGAAAGATTCCCCAAGCTAATGCTACAGATATTTTTGTCAGCGAACTGAATGCAAACCAGGGAAAAGTCAATATTTGATGACGAGTTACCTCATCATTGTGGCAGTGAAGCGTACATGCTTGCGATGACGAGTTATCTCGTAATATAGGCAGCCTAGGGGTTAAGCAGGGTGAGGAAACATTGTTTCGGAATGCAAAGAACAAGAATACATCGCAGTAAAGTTTAACTAATTTCAAAATAATTTTCACACACACACACACACACACACACACATGGACAACGACATGCCTCTCATGAAATGATAACAGATTGTAAAGATGCAGATTTAACAGTCGAGTCATGTACTGTCAGATGCTGTTTAATAGATTGATTAATTAAGAAAAATGATAATAAAAAAAAAAGAGAGAAAAATCTGTTTCAGCCAAGACATATGAAAGCATTGCACCAAACTATTAGCGATTGATCAGCAGGCAAAAGAGAAAATGAGCCACTTTTCCTTAACGCACACTTTTTTTCTTCTTTTTTTTTTTTTTTTTTTTTTTTTGTAACTTCTAATCTGCTTGTGTTCTTGTTCTTTGATCCCCAACATCACTTGCATAGAGAACATTGATGTTGATTTTAACAATTGATTAATCAGTGAATTAATTGTTTAATCCAATTAATCAATAAGTTAATTGGTATAGGATTATTGCCAGTTCTGTCATGAGTAATGTATATATTTGTGTGTATAAGTGTGTGTGTGTGTGTGTGTGTGTGTGTGTGTGTTTCTCTCTCTCTCTCTCTCTCTGTTTATGTATGTTTTTTGTTTAATCAATAATTTTATTATACATTTTTTAGTAGTTCAAGATAGGTACACATTGGAGCAAATATCCACCTGCACACATTTACATACATGATATATAACTTAAATTGTTTTCATTTGCTTGAATAACTGGCATATTATCAGAACTTGGAACATCCAAGAAGAAAAATGCAGTCCTCAAGACAGGTGCAAACTTACGCAGAATTGTCTTTGTGATGGCTAACAGAATCAGACACTGAAACATTTTGACATGATAAGATGAGGATGATTTTTTTTTTTTTTTTTTTCGTCTTCAAAAACTCCAAGTGACTTTTGACAACATGCTTTTAGCATCAGACAGATAGTTTGAATGTGTTTTTATCATGAAATGAGCTGGTGCTCTATGACTTGTAGAATGCCCCTAAAAGTCCCTCCCCTTTTTAAAAAAACAAACTTTTTTTTAACAATTTGGTGTTTGATCACAGTGGTACCTATCATTTACAGATCATCTTATACATGTTACTGCCTCATTTTTCAGAACATTTTTTATCATTGAGTATTTGTTGGTATGGGCTTGTGAGTACTGTTGATGTATGTCTTCTTTTCAGCTGGTGGCAGTGCTTTTCGGTGAGGTGTGTGTGCATGCAGAGAGAGACAGTGACATGTCATTGACAGATCCTTCTGTTGCACTGATTTCAGCCTCTCCAGCAGGGGCTGTCAGTAGTTTAAATAAAGCGAAGGCATCTCCCGCCTCCCAGCGCTCTGGAAACACCCCCAACCCCTCCTCTTCTCTTGCCAGCGCTCAGCAGAGGTGACTGGCTTTTAGCACAGCGTCAGGGAAAGTACAAATCATGACTTAAGGAGAAACCTAAGGGAAAATATGGAAATATATATGGAAAATGATACTTCAGAAAGAGCCAAAAGGATAAAGATGCTTTTATAAGAGTTGGATGGACAAATACTTAAGCAGGAGCCAAGGGATGTAATATTCCTTTTGAAGAAAGTATTTCAGTTGGAAGCAAGGGATGTTATATTCCATTTTAAAAAATCTTGGTTTAGTTGGAACCAAGGGCTTGCTTTAGTAAGAACCAACAGGAGAGATACTTCAGAAGGAGCCAAGGGATGTTATATTTACTTTTGAGAGAGAGAGAAAAAAAAGAGAGAGAATAAATTTGAGTTGGTAACAGGGGAAGATACATTCCATTCAAAAAATGTACCTTGTATAAACCAAGGGGAAGTTATATTCCACTTTTAAGGAACCAAGAAAAGTTTTATTCAGTATGATAAATACTTAAGTTGGTAACAAGGGTAAAGTTATATTCCAAATGATACTTTAGGTGGGGCAAGGTGAAGCTTTAGTCCATTTGGGAAAAGAAAAACCACCTACTTGAGTTGAATGCAGTTGAATCAGGAAAGAATGGGAAATTATATTGAAGAAACAGAAACAAAATCTTTATTAAAAAAAAATAATAATAATAATAAAAATCAGACAGCTGTAAAGTAAACTCAGTGGGCTGCATTGTTGTGAGCATTGTTGTGATTATAAAAAAAAGAGAAAGAATTAAAGCCAGAAGGATTGTAAAAATTAAATCAGATGATTTGTGAAAATATCTCTGAGCTTAAAGCAATGATTTGTATTTAAAATCTAACCATTTGGTATCAAAAATTATGCATTAAAAAATAATTGATGAATAGATTGCACACATTAAAAACGTATTCTTATATCAGACAAAAAGTAACCATGGAGGAAATAGTTAAGAAGACTAGTACACAAAAAAAAGTGTTTGGCTACCCTATAAGACAGTTGTATCTGCATAATTGAAAAGAAAATCCACATAGACTTACAAAGAATTAGATATGTTGGAGGGGAAGAGAAAAAACAAAAAAACTTCCAAGGCATATATATATATATATATATATATTTTATTTTTTTTTTTAAACAGTTTTCTGTTATGTGGGTTTTTGGGTTTTTTTTGGTTGTTTTTTTTTTAATTCATTTTGGATTTTTTTATGTTGGTTACAAAAACTGAAAGAATTTTAAGTGTTGTTGTGTTAAAACCATAGTATGTTATTTTCTTGAATATTTCTGTTTGTATGCATAAGAAAGTCACAAAATACAAATAGTTTGAAATCATAACAGATTAATTGAATCAGAAATGATTTAAGTCACATTTGCCAAAGGTCAGTAATTCTTAAACTGTTGTTTCCAAAGCAGATGCTTTTACCTGTGAATGATTCAGATTGATCATGATATTTTTTATACGATATGAATATTAATGTACTTCACTGATTCAGAAAATAAGGCTTTTTTTTGGTAATATTTGTAAAGAACTTTAAAAATAAAAAATTTTTTTTGCTGATCTGTATTCTGAAGATCAACCCGCGGCATTTTTAGAATCAGTAGTAAATTACATGTCCCAAACCATTGTCCTAATTCTGTCATTTTCTTTCTGGCCGATAACCCCACCCCACCACTCCTGCCCTGCATGGTACTGGCCAGCAGAAAAGGATCGGCAGGCAGCCTACCAAGTTTCACAGCAGCACGGCGAGGTTCTTTGGGCAGTGCCAGTAGTACCAATAGTGGTACTGGTATTTTTTTTTTCATTTCCATTTCATTTATTTTTTTCCTTTTGCAGTGCAGCAAAGCTTGACTGATGTTGGTTTTTTTTCCTTCTCCCTAACAGGGCATATTGACCAACTCATCCTGTCTGCAGTGGGCTTATTTCTCCATTTTTTTCATAATACCATGCACATGTAGCAGTGCTGTTGGTGGTAATTGACTAGAAGTATGTAGTAATGATTCCTGAAGTTTAGTTCATAGCACAGAGCCTTTGAATATCTTTGCTGGTTAAGTCGTCTGAGAAGTTCCAAGGTGACAATTTGCATACTGAGGATTTGGGTGACAATACTGCTAACAAGACATACAGGAAGTGACTGGATGTGTTATTTTTCAACCCTTTATGTAGCTGTGTACAAGCTAATGTTAACCTTTTTGCTGCCAGATTGGAACTGCATTGCCTTTGGTCTCTGTTCCAAGTGCTTTCAAGAATTCTAACAGAAATAACTGTGATTCGAGTCACATGATATTGGAATAAAATGGTGGAACATTTTATTGGCTCTTTTCTGGCCAATTGCATCCCTTTGCACTTGCATGTGATTTGTCCACTACTGTTCTTTCAAAACCGGGAAGTGTGGAAAAGGGGTGGGGGGTCAGGGTGGGGGGGAAACTTAATTCCTGATGTTTCCAGTGATGTACATTACTGTACCTTTCCCCGCATTCAAATTAGTAAAACAAACAAAAGTGATGATGACATATTTTCACAGTATATCAGGCTCTGTCAGTAGAATTTGGTTCCTGTGGAGTACTTTCTGTCTCAGGGCAGCAAAAGGGTTGAATGTTAGGGCAAAGTTGTGTGTTTTGTTTGAAGAATAGTTAACCCTACTTTGGGACATAGTAGTGTGTCTTGTTTGAAGAATAGTTAACCCTACTTTGGGACAGAGTAGTGTGACTTGTTTGAAGAATAGTTAACCCTACTTTGGGACAGAGTAGTGTGACTTGTTTGAAGAATAGTTAACCCTACTTTGGGACAGAGTAGTGTGACTTGTTTGAAGAATAGTTAACCCTACTTTGGGACAGAGTAGTGTGACTTGTTTGAAGAATAGTTAACCCTACTTTGGGACAGAGTAGTGTGACTTGTTTGAAGAATAGTTAACCCTACTTTGGGACAGAGTAGTGTGACTTGTTTGAAGAATAGTTAACCCTACTTTGGGACAGAGTAGTGTGACTTGTTTGAAGAATAGTTAACCCTACTTTGGGACAGAGTAGTGTGACTTGTTTGAAGAATAGTTAACCCTACTTTGGGACAGAGTAGTGTGACTTGTTTGAAGAATAGTTAACCCTACTTTGGGACAGAGTAGTGTGACTTGTTTGAAGAATTGGAACGGGCACAACCTCCGAGTGGTTATTGTGCTAGACATTCAATCTGAGGGTCCTGGGTTTGAATCACAGTCACGACACCTGGTAAATAAAGGGTGGAGACGTTTTTGATATTCCCAGGTACACATGCAGAAGATCAAGTACACACGTTAAAGATCCTGTAATCCATGTCAGTATTCAGTAGGTTATGGAAACAAAAACATACCCAGCATGCACCTAACCAAAAACAGAGTGTGACTGCCTACATGGCAGGGGTAAGAATGGTCATACACATGAGTGACTGTGGGATTTGCAGTCCAGGAATTAAGAAGTAGTAGTTTGAAGAATAGTTAACGCTACCTATTGAGTAACTGTCAGAGACAGAGTGTTGTCACAGCCTTGTTTGTGCTCAGACAATTTACTCTACTGAACCTGCTGTCAGAGGTAGAGTTGACTGTCTTCTTAGCAGAGTACTTACCCAACTGGACTGACATTGGTTGTAGAGGTGTGTGTGTGCCATTGGTAGTGAAGGTGCATGTTAGCAGAATAGTTCCCCGAAATAAAAAATGGTCAATGTCAGAGCTCTGTGTGTCTTGCTGGAAAAGTAGTTCCCCAAAATTTATAATAAATCAGTATTCATCATTGTTTGAGGATGATCATTCAGCTGCTTTCTCAACAGTCGGTCCAGAACAGAAAGCCCTGGATGTGATTGTAGATGTTTTGACAAGAGATTCAATGGGATTTGTTTTTATTTCATATTTGTTCCTTACATGTATCATATTTTATGAATATTACATTGCATATTTTAGCAAAGCATGGTTTTTGGTGTCACTGTAATACAATTGCTTTTTCTAACCAAATAGGCACATTGTAATGGAGAAGTTGTATTTCACACAGTAATTGCCTGATTTGCAGGGCTTTTCCTTTTTAAACAAGCCAAATGTTTTACATAGTTATTGCCTAATTTGTAGGGCTTTTTCTAACCAAATAAGCCACACATTTTACATTGTAACTACCTGATGTGAAGGTGTTTTTTTGTGTTTTTTTTCCTAACCAAATAAGCTATACATTTTACATGGTAATTGCCTGGTGTATATGGCTTTTTTCTAACCAGATAAGCCATACATTTTACACAGTAACTGCTTGATTTGTAGGTGTGTTTTTTTTTAAACTAAATAAGTTATACGTTTTACGTGGTAATTGTCTCTGATTTGTAGAGAAAACACAGTGTATTGCCATATAAAGTCTCCTATCCTCTCCACCTTACAGAGTGTCCAAGGTAAACGTTGGTTTATCGTGATCAGAGTGAAAGACTTTCAGAAAACATTCTCAACCTCCTTTCTGCCATAGAGGGGATTGATTGTGAATGAGCTCAGCCAAAAAGGATCTGAAAAAAACAACAACCCCAACTTGTCCAGTGTGTTTATCCCCACAGCACATGCTTACTCACAGTCCGCATGCTTACCTCTGCCTTTTGCAAAAGCTTGTTTTACCACTCTTACACAAGGGAAAGCAACATCATTTTGGAACCATAGAGCATTTAGAATGTTATCTACATACAGATATTTCGAGAGTATTGCTTGCATAATACAAATATGTGCCCCATGATTGCACTCGGAAAAGAAAAGTATGTCATCTTGAATATTGATAATGGCATACAATCACAATGCTTGTGTTTTTACATTTGCGCATACATACAGAAACGCATACATGTGCTTGCATTCGCACACATTCACCAATGCACAAACATGCACGCATGCATGTGCACACGCACATACACACATGCACACACACATGCACACATACACACATACACACACACATGCACAGAGCATACCAAAACAATAAACTCTATATGAGGAAGAAAATGTTAGCCCACAACTTTAGTTATGAAAGTGAGGAGTAGTTTCGAGGAAATGTTTTCTTGAGGGCAGAGATTCTGTCTGACGGTCAGAGATATCAGAGCTCTTTCGTAATATGGCTTACTGGCATGACATTGACATTGAGTACTTAAAGTACCTGTGATATACCCAGCCTTTTCCTATCCTTTTGAAGACTTTGCCCTCTGTTATTATTGTTTTTTTAAATGTATATTATTTTATTGTTGCTGCTGTTGTCAGTGTTAGAAATGTAGCTATGTTGGCATATCAGTCTCATGACTCTGCTTAAAAAAAAAAGGGGGGGTTGAAATATTCAGCAAAGCCCAATGTTCCAATAATTACTGCTTCATACCTGCTTTTATTTGTATTTGCGTTTGTATTGCTGTATGTGGATTGTGCATATTTTGTGTAAATTTGCTGGCAGTGTATATGATCATGTGTTGTTGTTTTTTTGTTTGTTTTCTTCTCTCTCTCTGTCTGTCTGTCTCTGTCTCTGTCTGTCTGTCTGTCTGTCTGTCTCTCTCTCTCTCGCTCAATCTCTCGATCGCTCGCTCTCTGTATATTTTTTTTTTCTTTTAGATTTGCATTGGGAAAAGACAAGAACCCAACTCAATGACAAACGAAATATTTTTGAGAAATTGAGAGAAAATGTGGGAGGGGAATGACCACAAATTCTCGCAGTCCCACGATTTCTCTCAAAGTGAGAGAAATCATGGGACTGCGAAGAACTGTTGGCTTACATGGTTAGTACAGTGTTCTGTTTTATCTTTATTTTAAAAAAAAGAAAAAATCACGAAGGAGAAGAAGACCGTGTATTATCTGACTTTTGTTTTTGGTTTTTCAACACTGATTTTGTCATCATCCATCATTTCTGGTATGTTTGATGGCATTATTCAATGTTATCAGTCATTAAAGATGAATGCAGGTTTATTTGTTTGTTAACAATGCTGGTTCACAAGGGTCCAGGAAAAGCAGCTGGATTTCACGTTAATCCGTCCACACTCTGCTCTTCCAAAAAAAATCTGAGTTTGGATTTCAGTATAGATCTGTCATATGTAATGCGGTCTGTGGGTTATTCTTGTGCTTTGTTTTTTGTTTTTTTTCATTCTTTCTTTTTTTTTACATATATATTTTTTAATCCTTTGGCAAGCAATTGGACACAGTGGTCAGAGGTATATTGTGAGATTACGAATTGTGCAAGATACAGTTGTGATTGTGCCATATTTTTTTATTCAGTTTAGGATGTTGTTTTTTGTTTGTTTATTTTTGTGTGTGTGTTTATGTGTGGGTGGGTGAGTTTGTTTTTTTTTGGGGGGAGGGGTGTGTGTTGTTTTTAGTTTGTTTTTTATGTTTTGAAATTCTTTTGTAGTTTGACATTGGTTTTGGTTGTTGTTGTTTTTTGTTGTTGTTGTTTTCTTTTTAATTAGAATTTAGATGTTTTTCAATCCTGATACGGGCCTGTGCAGTTGGTTGGGCTGTGAATAAAGAGAATGAAGAACAGCAGCTGCCATGGTCATTGGTATTTTCACCGCTGTTACTTTATGTATCCAGAATCGGTCCCATCCCAAGTATGGAAATAGTTTGCTGCATCTGCCCCTTACACTCAGCATAACTAGTTTTGCAGTTAACTGGGTTTTTTTTTATAGCACATATGATTAAGATATCTTCTTCTTCTTTTTTTATGTTGTGAAATCTTATAATCATGTGTTTAAGTGTAGATAAATGATTGAATTATCCTTTTTTTATCATGTTGTGTGAATTCTTGTGATTGTTTCAGAATTGAAGCTGGAGTTAAAAACTTGTGAGTAGATGCAATTTCTGCAGGAATAGTTGCTGCACTGCATCGGTGTTATTTGAGGGTTGGTAGCTTGGGATGTTTGGGGATAAATAAGACTGCTCATTTGTGGGTGTCATATTTTGCAGAACCTTCGTCAAGCCGTGGTGTGAAACAGAAAACCTCAAGCAGTGGTAACGTGCTGTCAACGTCCAGCAGCAGGTAGGCAGCTGTTTGTTCTCGTTCAGCTTTTCCCCCTTGTGATGAGGAGTCTCCAGTCGGAGCAAAAAGATGTTATTAATATGTCCCATGTGACTGCGCAAGGATATGTCATAGATCTTATATTTTGTTTTTGAAGCCTATTCCTTACTCCTTTAGTTAATCTTTCCAAGGTTGGAGTTCTGGGACTGCTTATGTTTTTTTTTGTGTGTGTTTTTTTTTTTCCTTTGATGTATTGTAACTCAAAAGATGCTGATTCAAAGTGCTTTTGAAATGTATTTCCATTGCCAGGTCTAACTATTGTTTTTTTGTGGTTTTTTGTTTGTTTGTTTTTTTCCTGGTTGACCTTTCTATCCCCTTCCCCTCTTCTTCACATTGTCTTTTATCTCTCCAGGGTACGGAAAAACACCAAGCAGTGAGGGGCAGAATGTGTGAACATGGAAAGATGGATGGAATCAGTCAGATTTCCTGCTGCAAGTGGACTGTGGTTTTCTGGTGCTGTAAGAGTACTGAGAGTGTCGGTGACCCTTGTAACGCTTGCAGTACTGCTGCTGCTACTGGCAGTGGTTTGTCTTCTTCCTGGAGTGTATGTCACAGAGACAGAGCAACCAGTGACTGGGACACACATCATGGTGCCATCACCATTGTCCACTTCTGTGTTTCTGGGTGATATTCTGGGTGTTTTACCTCAGAGATTTTTTTTTTTTTTTTTTTTAAATCATTGAGGTGTTTGCTGCATGTTACAGGAATCCAGTGTACAGTTCCAAAATGTGATTTTTTTTTTTCACTACAGTTCTGTGTACAAAGATGTTGATTTCTCAAGTATTATTTGCCAGTATAATGTTTTCCTTTTATTTTTATATCAAGTGTTCAGTTAGTTCCATGTAAAAATGTTAATTTCTCAAGTATTATTTGACAGTCGTTGTTGTGCTGTTTTGGTTTTTTTTTATGTATCACATGTCCAGTCATTATCGAGTCACAAAAATATATGGTTGTCAAAGGCACATTGTTACAAGAATTAATTCAGTGATTCATAGATTTCTTTTTTGATGCATTGGATCTTAATTAAAACGTGACTGCAGTGCATGCAGCCAGATGGTTTATAATACTTTGTCATAGTTGTTGTTTTCCCCACCACCTCCTTTCTGTCTTCTTGTTTTTACTGTAGAGAGTATGGTTCATGTCGTTATTGTGGACTTGTAGAAGATCAGTCATTTGCAACTTACAAGTTGCTGTTTGTGTGTGGAGTGACAGAATAGCTTACTATGGCATGGATATTGAAGTGGAAGAAATGTCAAAGCCTGTAAAAATCGTTTTTGTTTGTTTTGTTTTGATATTTTGTCATCTAATGTAAACCTTTTTTTTTTTTTTTACTATTTTAGTTCAGATACATACGTTTATGTGAGCATCAAGATGGATAGTAGGTGTGTGAAGTTATGTGTAGACACCTCTCTAAACACACACACACACACACACACACTCATGCACACATTACTCATAAATCAAATCAACATAAATGACTGCATCTATGCTGTTCATACATGGTTAAAGTTACATTTCAGGGTTTATAACACACAAAATATATAGCAACACAACATTGCGTGCTTGGGAGAAAAAAGCAACGACAAAAAATGTGTGAGGAGTGTTTGTGAAGGAGAGAGAGAAATGCAGTGCAAAGTACAGTTAGTATCATCTTTGTGGAGATTTTGTTAATGTGGAATATCCATTTCACATCTGTGATTAAGCTCAAAGACAGGGGTCATACTTCTGTGTTCATAAAACTTTCCATTTCTTTATTTATGTTTGTTCATTTTGTTTGAAACATTACCATCCTTCTGGTTGTTTGAAACATTACCATCTGTAATGACTAAGAAACTGATGCACAGCCATTTAATAATGGAACTATTTTTTCTTAATGAACTATAAATAAAGTAAATAATGAATCCAAAACTTCTCCAAAAATCATTTTATCTAGTCTTGATATCAGAGGATGGTAAAGTGTTTGCCAAGAATATGCTCTTTTCATGTAAATGTGCACAACTGTGAATTTACTGAACTCGGCATTTAGCTGTTGGCTCTTTTAGTTTTCATATTTAAATTTTAATTTTTAAATGGATCAACGTAACATCCATTGCAGACTAAACTAATTTAGGTCAATTTGAATGCCTAGAATTACAGAACAAACTGCTGTTTTTTGTTTTGTATGGTCTGTCAGTGATGTTTTTGTTGGTAGGTGTCTTTTTTGTCTTTTTTTGTCCTTTATTTTTCATTTGCTCACGTTTGTTATGGAATAAGAGTTTCTTTATTGCAGGGTCAGAAGCAAACACATTGTTATTCCAAGAGATCTTACAAATCAAAAGCATTCTGATATTTTATTTGCAGAATTATGCAGACTGGATCAGTTGATTGCTTTCAAGATTGTTGAAGCTTTATGACGGTCTATAACCCAAGACTGGCCACCGCAATGAAAAGATTTGACCAGACTTTTTCATAATTCAAAGTGAACTTCATCTTGAACATGGCTGCTCACAATTGCAATCTGTGATCTTTGTTTTGTTTTTATTAAAGTTTTACATGAAATTGGTCAAGTTCTCCTTGTTGCTGCTGTCACACAAAGAAAATCTTATATAGGATTTTCTCCTTTTTGATGTTGTCATAACATAGTTTTCCATTCACTGTGCATTAAATTTGCTGTTGGAACGGAAATATTTGTCACAATCCATTTCCATTCACTGAAATGACTTGTTAACTATATTAATGTGGATGTACATTGTGGCTGCTGTTCCTGTATATGTAGCAATATTTTTCTCTCTGTTTTTCTTCTCTTATTTCTGCTGGTGTCATTATGGTTTTCTTCAGAGCAATAACTTTGTCATGTTCCCATACATCTTCTTTGCTTTTTACTTCTTCACATTCCAAGTCTAAAGCAAGCCTGAATATTTTCTTGGTAACATTTTGGTAAATGTATGGTAAATGACCAACTGATGTACTATATTCTTTGCTGAATGAGAAATGTGTTGGTTGGCATTTTGATTTCAATATATATAGGTATGTGTATCAGTTCCCAGCTGTAATGTCTTGATGTGTGCTTCTGTCAAGACCTCAATGAAATTGAAACTATATACTTTACAGTGCTATTAACAATAGGATTTTCATGGAACACATCTAGTATGCACAGTATATTGATAATTTGTTATGTTTTATTTTTGAACAGTTTACTCCTATGTTTTCAGCATTGAAGAACCTCTAATAGCACTGGCATTGTGACTCAGAAGACAAGGGTGCATTTTTGTACACAAGTGCACATATCCAGTCTGCGGTACATATATATATATTTTTTGCTCATTGAAGCCTATCTTTGACTGACTGCTAAAGAATCCTTCATTTCAGGGCATTGACTATTTTTTGCACTTCCACATATGACTGAATTATGATTACCAAAGGTTTTAATTGGATCCACCAACCACAATAACTGTATGAAAGCAATAATGAAGTATGTTGATGATAAACCCCATCAGAGTCTGATATTTTGCAATGTCATTGCTCAGCACAGAACACACAAGACAATGTGCGAAAGTGTATTTCTGTTGATCAGTAAGTAACTGCATTGTTCCCATCTGTTACTTATTTGAATATTATATTGTGAACCTTTAAATACAGCGTTCCCTTGTGCATCACGAGTGTGTGGTATGTGTTTACATTTCATCTTTCTCTCTCTCTCTCTCTCTCTCTCTCTCACACACACACACATTCACACACACACACATACATTGAAATAGAAAACATACACTTGTTCTTTTCAATTCATTATAACTTCAATATGTCATACATCTGAAAAACAAAACACTGAGTGGAATCCTCACCCCTCTGATGACATTAGAAGCAAACATGACAATAAGAACACAATAAATAAAGAAAAGTTTTACACATCTCTTCATAACCTCAGGTACAAAATTGTGTGTTGCCACAACAGTGCATTTCATCCTAAAAGACAATCATAAACACAGAACATGTAACCCTCACCAAACATTAAGAACTGAAGAAGATAAAAAAAAAAAAAAAGAGCACTACAACAATCCAATCTGCTGTCACAATATTTTAACCATTACACATCATTCAATTTGTGGACAAAACACTTTCAAGCTTGAACCTGAACTGTAGGGCAACATAAACCAACAATACTCATGTAAATCCACAGATTATCCCTTCCAGTCTTGTCCAATGTACAATGAAATATCAGCCATTTCTGGGTGCGGAGGATGAACTGATAATTTCAATAACCATACCATTCACACACACACACACACACACACACGCACACACACAAAAGAAAGAAAGAGCCTCAATGACAAACTGAGTTGAGTCTGAAGTGATCACTAAAAGTTTTGCACAACAGAAAAAAAGAATCGGCAGGTGTAAATTGCTGAGTTATTAAATTTCTTCTGACTCACTCATCAATCTTTTTTATAAAACGAATCTCTGCATTTTTTTTTTCTTTTAATCTTACTTGCTCTCTGCTAAATTCTGCCCTCACACCTGTCATTACAACTCCAACACACAGCAAGCCAGCTTATTCTACTGTAAGCTGGGAGCACTGGTCCACTGCATACCATCAACATCAGATCACCGTGGGATCACCCACCACAGGAGATCGTGCACTGCTGCTGAGCAACTTTGCTGGAGTTCACTGTCCAGTGCTTGTTCCCATTCAACACCTGCAAAAATACCACTTAACTAACCCCATGATTGCTTCTTCACAGAACTAGAACCAAGTGAGCTTCATCTCTGGAACTAGGACTGTAAACCATTATGTTTTTCCAACGGTAATGCATATAAACCAAAGGACTGAAGACAGACACAAAGCTTGAAATAACTTTCATTTTTATTGCAACCACATCATTGAAAGCTTAAAATAACTTTTTATTGCAGCCACATCATTGACATTGTTTCAGTGGCATTACTCGCACATCTCTCACCCACGAGTCCCTGATACACAG
Source organism: Babylonia areolata (assembly GCF_041734735.1). Taxonomy (NCBI): domain Eukaryota; kingdom Metazoa; phylum Mollusca; class Gastropoda; order Neogastropoda; family Buccinidae; genus Babylonia; species Babylonia areolata. The sequence goes on from NC_134879.1 coordinate 27,063,544, forward strand.
CCATATCCAGGGTTCTTCTGTCATAGAACCAGCGTCAGCAGTCCACAGGGAACTACTGATGTTAGGCTGCCAGCAGGCCACACACCAGAGAGCCTGCACTGCTGAGTCACTTCGGTAGTAAATCTGGCAAAGTCAACTGTATGAAGATAAGACATCTTCACACTGAAATGATGTCATGGACTGCATACCTTCTGCAGACTCTGACTACAGTACAGGCAAACTCACTCTGATCTGACTGTCAATTTCACTATTGGACAAAGCATTACAATCAAAACAAAAATCAACAACAGCTGAATGGTGATCAGACTGGCTTTGTGATAAAGGGTAACACAAATAATATATATATATTTTTTTTTTTAATTTTAAAAAAAGAAGGAGAAGAAGAAGAGAGAACTGATGACTGTTTTCAAACTGCTTCAATGCAGAAATTGAACCATACCATTCAATTATCAAATCCTGCGCATTCCAGGATTGGTGCTTACTACCCTCTGAAATGGCCCATGCAGTCAGTTATTCTTCAAATCATGGTTCCTTGACTAGTGCCAACAAATGAATTCCACTTTTTCCACACACACACACATACCGACATTAGTAACCACAGATCAAAAACACACTGAAGTTTGAACTGACAAGGAAAGGATTAAGTTCACCATCTGTACACTAGTAACTATACTGCTGCCTTTGTGAAAAACATGAAAGCAAACTCAATGAGAACACAAAATGTCAATGCACGTACACACTCAACCATAGCTCCAAGCTCTTTAGAGAACTAACAATGCCTAAAGCAAAGCATTCCAACACATCCATTCCATGGCATGGAAACAATTGCATTTCATTTCAATGACAGACTGCATTCACCCTTTGATGTTTTCACAAATAAAGACTTTACCTGCAAACTACAAACTGAAAAAATGTGTTTTCTTTCATTTGCTTTTGATGCAAAACGTCTGTTCCATATCCATAGACAGTGCTACCAAAAAAAAAAGTATTCATGTGTTCAACCTTTTGGAAAATCTTTGAAATAACAAAACAAAACAAAACAAAAAAAAGTAATGCTGGGTCACACCTGTCACCCATAAACAGGTATACTCTGTCATATTAAATTAAGTGTTTTTGTCTGGAAACTTACCCAGCCACACACACGTACACATATATTAGTCAGTCACTCAGTTTGCCAGTTCCTGACCACCTTGTTAGACAAGAGAGACACTGGAAGTCATAAAAAAACCCAAATGTAATCAGTTTCCGGTGATCACCAGTCTATGAACTGTCCTTACTGTTGTAATCATAGGTGCTGTTTAGAACCAAAAAAAAAGGGGGGGCAACATATTCCGACAACCTGAAATGAGGCAAGATCAGTCACCTGGCAACACTCAGTAGTCACAAATTCAGGACTTCGCTACATAAGCGCCGAAGGAAAAGTTAAAAAACAAAGCTTCAAGAGTTGTGCATAATGGAGTCCTTTGACAGGGACAGATGATACACAAGCAGAAAGACATGTTCAAATGAAACATGAACAGTACAAAAGAATTTTAAAAAATAGGGAGGGAAAATAATTTATAAATACTTTTTTTTTTTCAATGAAATCATTTTAAAATGGTGGAGGGAGTAAAGAAATCTTCTTCAATAAATATTTGGCACTAAATATAACTTGATGCTTTACATTATCAACACCATCATTTCAAGTTGTACAAACATAAAAAAAAACCCAACTTTATCAGTATATAGCTTTATAACAGTTCTATTATTAAACAACTCTTTTTTTTCCTTTTTTCCTCCACTTATTCACATTTTTAAATGAATCCTTTTCTTGTTTCCAGGAAATATACAAAACAATCAACCATCCATCACTTTCGATGTATCTGCGGCAAAAGAAATAACGAGCATCCTTGCAGAATACAGAGAGATGATGTCAAACTACATGTTGCTCTCAATCTAGGCTTCTGATCAAATTGTTCTAGTGCCACACTCATGTGCAGCAACTCCCACGTTCTCATGTCTGTGAATGGGCTGTTATGCGTACAACTCTAATTATCCTGTCATTCAGGCAGCCATGCTACATTTTCAGGGATTGTTTAAAAAAAAACACAAAAAAACATAGGCTGTATGTATCTCCCAATTCACAAAGAGACTGATCTCCTCCATCTCCTTTCTAAAAATCTCTCGTTGCGGTTGCACATACTCCTTCACTCCACCCCTCCTGTCACTTGAGCAGGAAGCAAGAGCCATGCTTCATTCTGCACCAGCTGTACTGTTTTGCTCAATCAGAACAGTTTGAGATTCAATCCAGGTTCACTGATTGTGCACAGTATGTCCGCTGGTGACTTCTAGCCACTTGGATCGTACAGGCCTGGATAGCGCAGTATTGTACAGACCTGGATAGTGCAGTATTGTACAGGCCTGGATAGCGCAGTATTGTACAGGCCTGGATAGCGCAATCTCCACCCGAAGGACGCGATTCATCACAAGTGCTCACTTTAATGGTGCGATCCAAACTAATCCAATATTACAACTTGTAACAAGTTTACCAACGCACACCTGACAAGCCATAACAAAAACAAAAAAGATATCATAACACAGCAGGCAAACTGAACAAGGCTGATCTGTGATGACATGTCATTCCAAAGGGCATGCAGAAAGGGCTGCTGTCGTCATGCCAGCGCTCGGAACTGCTGGTGTTTGTGGTTCCTGAGGAAAAGGCCTTAACCTCTGGCATTGTCACTGTGTCCAGGTGACCTTGCCCTTTGCTAAAAGCTACTTTGACCTCTGCCCGAGGTCACCCTGACTTATGCAAAAGGTGAACCCAAGGCAATAAATCTAAAACTGTCACAGCACAGGGTTTGAGGCAACCAATGATCTGAATTTGGAAAAAGCAATCCATCACATAAGAAAAAAAAAGTCAGAAAGGAAGGTTTCATCAACATTTACCAAAAGCATTACACGTGTAAACAGATTCTTCCACTGACTCGCGTCATTCATAAACACATGAAAAAACAAACCGTTAATGTGAACACTTGTCTCCCCTGAAATGAAGTTCATGAGAGTAGGAACTTCTTTTCTTCCTCTTTTTACATCTGTCCATCCCTTTATTTTTCAGTTTATTAGCATTCTCCTCCAATGTAGCAGGGAGCAGGAGAGATGAAAAAATTTTAAAAAATAAAAAAACCTCCATTTCTGACACACTTGCATCACTGAGGACGGTGCTTGTGACCACTGTTGCTTACAGCCCAGCCAACCACACCATCACTGAGGAAAAAAGCTGATTTCTTTCGCTACTTCAGTAATGAGCACGTCAAAATCAAACCATGCTGCTCAGGGCCCAGCCAACCGTAAAAGGGGCCATTTCATGGCTGGAGCATATTTATTATTAAGAAAAAAAAAAGAAAAGGAAGAATTATCTTCATTATACTAAAATACTCTTTCCGGCTTTGAAATTGTTTGTTTGAAGCGCTATCCGGTCTTTTTAGACATATCTGCACCTCGCCTCACACCTGGACACCCAAACTGCTCGCAGTCAAAGTCTTACACATGCTCCAAGTCAGTACAGTTGTCATTTTCAACCACAAGACGTGACGGCAATCTGGATGTACATAAACCACAAGGACAGATGTGTGGAGGTTAATCTTTGCCATCTTTGGCCCCAGCTGGAATGACAGTCTTGGCATTCTGTGCCGTGGAGTTGGCTGGTCGCAGGAGGGGTGGCGGCTGTTGCAAAATGGTCTTCTGTGCCGGAACCAGTCTGCAAGGGAACGACATAAAATGCTCATGACATCTCTGATTCAAATGGAGGAAAAAAAAGGGGGAAAAGATACCCCATGAAATCATGATACTTTTAAAAAGGAACAAAGTTATTTTTCCTTTCACCCCCATGTTGGTGGTATGGTGGTTGTTAACAATGAGCAAATGGTCGCCGTTTAAAATAAATTATTGTGAAATGGAAAGCTAAAGAAACAAGAGAAGCAAAGCTTTCATGGATGACGTGCGATTCTAACCGACTTTCAGGAAATTAAATTAACTGCAAAATTGTATACAGAGTGCCGAGAGGTAACTGGCAGCCCAAATAAAAATGAAGTCCAGAATAATATGCATAATATCAAATATATTAGTAGAAATCAATCAGTGAATCAATCGCAGTTTAGACCACAAAACAATTCAAATATTCAAAAATGCTACTGATCTGCAATAGTGAAGCATGTCAAAATCCACACTCACACAGACAATTCATTTCTAACGCCCGTGGCTCACCCTCAGAAAACCAGTTATTGTCAAACTGGAATGCAAAATGTGAATGATAGAGCTGTTGCCCATAATCACACAGCAATACTAAAGGCAGATTTGGATAGTGGCAGCTTCTCACAGCTTGGCATATGACAAAAGGAAGTGTCCCTGTGTTCCGACAAACATATAAGCTACAAAATAACTGCTGGGAAGACAAGCAGCATAACTCGATGCACTAGTCAGGCCTTGAATGCATGCATATGTATCAGTGTACCCATCAAAGAGGATTTCTTCCACAAAATTTTGCCAGAGGACAACACTTAAGCTGCTATGGGTTCTTTTTCAGTGCGCCAACTGTGTGCTGCACATGGAACCTCAGTTTATTGCCTCATCAAAAATGACTAGATGCTCAGTTTCTTCTTCTTCTTCTTCTGCGTTCACTCGTATGCACACGAGTGGGCTTTTACGTGTATGACCGTTTTTACCCCGCCATGTAGGCAGCCATACTCCGTTTTCGGGGGTGTGCATGCTGGGTATGTTTTTGTTTCCATAACCCACCGAACGCTGACATGGATTACAGGATCTTTAACGTGCGTATCTGATCTTCTGCTTGCATATACACACGAAGGGGGTTCAGGCACTAAGCAGGTCTGCACATATGTTGACCTGGGAGATCGTAAAAATCTCCACCCTTTACCCACCAGGCGCCGTCACCATGATTCGAACCCAGGACCCTCAGATTGAAAGTCCAACGCTTTAACCACTCGGCTATTGCGCCCGTCAGATGCTCAGTTTGATTTTCCAGTCAAACTTGGGAGAGAGGGCAAGACCAGAATTTGAACCCAGGTCCTCATGGAGACTGTGCTGGCAGATGAGCGTCTTAACCATGGCGGATGAGCGTCTTATCCATTCTGCCACCTTCCTCTATATCTCCATATGAATGTGGAAACAAATCAGTGACTTCAGAATGAGGCAACAAACAACCGTCTCATCCCTCTTTTGGAGAGTACAGGTGAGTTGGTTTATTCATGTTGTTGGTGTGTGCACTCACTTTGGAGTGGTGGAGGTGGGGGTGGTACTGGCGGGGGAGGTGGTGGTGGGAGGCACTGTCTGTTTCAGGAGGGGCGGAGGAGCATGGGGTGTGGTGGTGGTGACGGTGGTGGTGACGGTGGTGTTGGTGGTGGTTGCCCCTGAGGACCCGTTGGTCTGGGCGGGTTTGGCTGGTGCTGCTGTCGCTGTCGCCTGGCTGCTGTCCGTCTGATCCACCTCCATCTGTACACAACACACACACACACACACACACACACACGTGTACACACAACATGCACAATACACACAACACACAAAACACACAGCACACACACACACACACAACAAACACACAAAACACACACATCAAAGCACCATGGTTAGTCGACTTACAACAGCATTCATGATTCCAACATGTGGATTTACAGAAATAAAAATAGTGCTGACTGACACTGTATAAAGCCACAAACAGATGTCTTTTTTTGCTATCACTTGTTCACTGTCTCGAAAAATAGCAGCAGGAATGGGAGTTAATAAGACTGCTTTAGGGTAATCCATGCATACTTGGTGAATCTGGAATGAGTCAACAGAAAAAAAAAATAACCAAAAAACATCACAGATCAGAAATTCCATGAAGTGCAAATAGAGAGGTTGTTCAATTTATTCTATTTTCAAGTACAGTAACATCAAGAGTAAACAGACTTCACCTCAATGACCAACCAACAAACCATGCACTCGCAAAGACCTGTAGGACGCTTTGCTTGCCCAAACATCATCCCTCATTTTCAGGTTTGAAAATGTCTGACACTGAAGTGCACCAACACATTCAAACACACACACACATGCACAGGCTCAGACAAGCACCACACATTAAAAATAAGCTTCTTCTAATTTGTATATAAACCATAAAGAAAATTTTCTATCTAAAATTACATTTAAGTAACATACTTACCGTGACCCACTAGTGCAGACTCCGGCAGGGGTCTGACATTCCTGTCCTGTGCAAACTACTATCTGCCTATGCGGAGAAAACGAATGTAGCTACGGCCGATAACCTCCCGGAAGTAGGTAACCTCCCCTTTACCCCCCTGACTAGCGCCCTCTTTTTCCGGCAGCCATCATGACTCCTGTTCCTGTAAACCAGGCTCCAATGCTCTCTCCAATAGACAAAGGACAGGATGTCCCATCCCCTCACCTTGTTTTCTTTGTCCTTGGTCTTAGCCGTGCTGTCTAAGGAAGCAGCAGGCTCTCCAGAACCAGAGGACACCTCAGACTTGTCTTCAGGAATGATCTGCGTCCCGTGCTCCGCTTCAAATTCTGCCAACACTTCATCAAGGTTGTATCGGCGACGAAAGTTGATGAAAAAGCTTCGGACGTGAGCCTCCAGTTTGTTGCCAATCACTTCTGCAATAGCCTGAAAGTTCTTACCATACTTGCGGACACCTGTAACCCATATAGAAAACAATAATGATAATAAAAAAAAATAATAGGTTATGTGGACATCTGTATCAATCTTCAATTCTCTGCGAGAATAACATTTACACTACCTACAGCAGCATTCCCTTCCCTGTCTTTTTATCACAGTATCCAGTCCGGTCCTCTTATCACAGTCCTGATATGGCCCTTTACGACTGGATGATCTATAACTGACAATGTCATATTTTCCTATCAACATATACCGTGAAGTAAGGAAACTGTGAAGGCCTGTTGAAAGCAAGTACAATGTTCCAGTGTACTGGAAATTCAGGCAACATGCATCATCATCACACATGTTACTAATTCATCTTGAAACTGGAAAACATGGTTCCTATCCTGTCAATGTTTTAAAATTACTGATTCAAGGCAAATTGTAGATTGTAATGAAAAAACAATAGGAACAACTGTATGAATGACTCAAAATTAGTGATTCACAGCAAATCATTGATTGTAGTAAAATCACAAAAAGGAACAACTATATCAATAGCAGGATGGTCACAGTGAAGCATTGCTTTCTGAACGATAGAACAATCCATGTTGAGAACATTGTAGGGGCAGTGTCATGAAATCACTTCTAAAGATTATAACTCAATACATCACATATCACAAACATTCACCAATATCGAGGACATAACTCTTTCTTTGATTAAAAAAAAAAAAAAAAAAAAAAACCCACCAAAAACGACTCTTACCTTGCACAGCAAGTAACAGCTCCTCATTAGTCCAGCGGGAATTTATTTTGTTTGGAGGCTGTAAGAAGGATAAAAATATTGGCTTTATTATAAAACATGTATGCTAAAAGACTGTCAGCTATAATCCATGTACAAGTGTAAGTAGCTTAGGAAATAAAACTCAAGTTGTGTTTCTACAGGCAAACATTTAATCTAGGTAACTCAAAATATGCTGGCAGCACAAACATATTTTACATAATTTATGTTTGTAACATTGTAAAGACCAGCAAATGAGCATCACTGTATCTTATAAATAACAGATACAAACGGGTCACCCCGATAGTACCAAAAATTCACTATTCATTTACATGCTTCATACAGTCCACTCTCTATCCATTTCTTGTGGCTGTTATTTGTGTTAATCAAGAGCATGGCCATGGATACATGGGACATCACTTACCTCCGCAGGTTTGAAGTCGTCCACCCCATTGCTCATTTTGTGTTTTTGTAAACTGAGCAGCTGTTTGTTGTTCTGCACCTTTATCAACGCAAGAAAAAAATAATCAACTTCATTATCTCTGCATGCATGCATGCGTGTGTGCGCGCGTGCGTGTGTGTGTGGTGTATTTGTGTGTGTGCGTGTTTGTATGCCAGCATGTGCATCAATAAATAACTGACATGAATGCATTAATATGTCAAAAATGTGAAACACATTGTCAGTAATGATAATAAAGCAAAACATATATACAGAAGAAGACATCTGCACAAGAGCAAAGAATCTTTTTCTTCTTTTTATAGTATTCATACAGATAAGGTAACATCAGACTATATACTAAACAGAAATAAGTGTTCTTTGACTTCTCAGCAGCTATTCTGTGTATACCAACAACAATGTTATGACAAATATGATGCATTTTAACTCACTCCGGCCCAAAGGCCATGATCGGGGCCCAACTGTTCCCAACCGTTTCAGACAAAGGGCCATTATGAACTGAGAATATCTTAATTAACTGACCTTTCCACTCTCCACTGCGACCAATAAATGCAGTGTGTGTTGTTGTGCTCGCGAGCAGGACAGTTCTTTTCGCAGTGACTAGTTCACGTGAACAGTGCGTGTCAAAAATGGCATCTGAGCCAGTTTCAGTATCAGTCACAATGCAGACAGCAGAATTATATAAAGGGGCCCTTATCGTGGCTTTATAATGCTCTGAATTTAAATCTGTTTCAAACTCTTTGTGCTTTGATTGATTATTTAACAAGTCATCAGTGTCTGCAAATTTTGAACAAAAAATACGAATACTTTCAACATCTCAGTGTATGATAGCATAAGAAGGGAGGAAGTCTTACATTTTGTCCCCAGCTAACTCATTATGGTACTGATCAGCTTGGAATACTTCAGTTCATAAATTCTAACATTTGTTGGGGTTTTTTTTGCGATTATATTTCTTACCCATACAAATGGGGAAATCCAGGGGAGCTAACTGGCAGTACTCAGTGAGTTAAGTGTATCATTTACACAAAGTAATGATAGGATGTCTCAAAATGCTGCCCAGCGATATACAAACATCAACTGTAAAATTAAAATACTTTGCATTTTTTTAAAAAATCATTATTGCTGTAAGTACCTGTATGATTGTTTTAACTGTGCACAATCTTCAGCAACATGTCAATGTTGTCATTACTGTAAAAAAAAAAAAGCCAAGGCCTTTGGACACGCGCAATGCAAATAAGGTATTGCCCACCAAGAGGCAAACAGGTAGAATAGCTCTTCAGTTCAAAACAAACAGAAGAGGCACTAACATGGGACTGTACCCCTGGACTCCTTTCCCCACAACTTATTGTAGTGTTGTGCGTTGACATCCAACAACATCTACAAACACAGCTTGTGCGTTCAACATTTAATAATTAAAACGAATACAGAGAAACAAGGAGGCACATTCCACTCATCTGAATTCGCTCTGTTGTTGCTGCAGGCATCCATGCTGCCAAGGGCAATATCCAGAATGAGCTTTAATAAAACGTCTTTCAACAAAAATCCATATCAATGTATGTAAACTTATTTATATATATATATATATATAGACGGGGTTGTGTTCATCAAGAATAGGTCTCCAACTCACACCCAACGAAACACTCCAGGAAAAGACAGAAGCCTGCTTCATCTACTCACTCATCATGCCAACACAAGACTCCATAAAAAATATAAAAAAAAGGATGAACCACGATCACGATAACCACAGCCTCTCAGCACTCACCTGCCGTTTGTAGTTGATGATGTCATTGTCCAGACTCTTCAGGATGGCCTCTGGCTGGGCGGGCTGGCCGGTCACCATGGCCAGGAGGTCAGTGCTGTCCAGGTACATGCCCTTGGGGGGTTTCCGCTTGTGCTTGATGGGGTTGTGCCGACCCTGCATCGACTCGTGCCGTTTGGGCCCCGTCGATCGCATCACGCCCGTTCGTCTGTTGACATGCACATAAGATCAATGTTTTCAGACAGGACCAGAGAAGCCCCCAACTCTCATGTTTTGGTTCTAGGCTGACCCATGCTGCATGAGTAAATAAAAACTGGACAAGCACAGACTCGTGTCACTGGCGAGTCTTCGCTGGCTCAAACCCCGTTTTATGAAAACCACATCGATGCATCCACTTTACACATCCTTGTCAAAGTGCATCTTACAGTATATAATTATAAAACAATAGCCCTGCATTTGGAAACTAAACTCTTTGGAAATCATTCCCCAAAACATAATTTAGTACCCCACCTACTCTACTTGTTCAATCTTGCAACAGCCAAAAAATATAAGTAAAAAAAATTCCTGGTGCATTTCACTATCAAACAATAATCATGCATCATCATCATCATCATCATTGTATTATCATTAGTAACATTATTATCATTATCATCACTAAGACAGTTACTGGCTGTTGCTGCAGTCAGAAATAGTACTATGTAGAAATGTTCCCAGTCTCTCCAATACTCTAATGACCCAGTAGTATACTGAGCCCTTCATTCCCTCTTTTGCTTCAAGGAAAGCAGAGCCAGTGGTTACCTCCAGTACTGGTAACAACTGCTGCACTGAGACCCCAGGCTGGTGACGTGGAGCTGGGTGGTGTGGAGCCCACAGTTGTAACAGGTGTTCTTCTCTTCGTCCTGCCAGAAAAAAATACATGCACCGTGACTGGTCTGTTACCACTGCTGTCACTTTCATGACGTATCCACCCACGTCAAATGACTTTCGTTCTGCTCACTCTTAAACTTCCTTCTCATCCAATCTTCTAGTGGAAAATTGGTGGCAGTGTATGTGTGTGTGTGAGTGTGTGTGTGTGTGTGTGTGTGTGTGTGTGTGTGTGTGTGTGTGTTTATTTTTGTGTGTGTGTGTGGGTGGGTGGGTGCATGCATGCGTCAGGGGAGCTGCGATATGTCGGAATGTATGAGTGTACGTGTTTGTGCGTGTGTTTGTATGGAAGGTGTGTGTATGTCTGTTATATGAGTATTGTAGGAGCTAAGGAATATAGGAATGAGTGTGTGTATATATGTGTATAAGTGGGGGTGGGGGCGCAGGGGAGGGGTGAGGGGGTTAATGGTGTGTGTGTGTGTGTGTGTGTGAGTGTGTGTGTGTAAGTATGTGTGTGTGCCATGGAAGCTGTGATACATAGGAATGTGTGTGCCCGTGTGGAAGGGGGATGGAGGGGGGAAGAGTTGGCAGGGTTAAGTGGGAGATGGGGAATGTGTGTGTGTGTGTGTGTGTGTGTGTGTGTGTGTGTGTGTGTGGAGCTCATGTGCTTTTATCATTTATGTGTAAAGCTGGGCCTGAGTACATTTGTTTGTGCTTTTGTATCTGTGAGACTGTACGCAGTGACACACACACACAAACACAACTAAGTGATGGAGAAAAAAGTGCCAGTAAACAGTAAGTAAATCTGATGAGAAATATCCTCACCTTTAAGCAGTAAATCTGCAAATACTATATAACAAAAAAAACAAAGAAAATCTCAACTTTTTCTTCTTTTTTTTTTTTTTTTTGAACAACAGTTCAAAGAATTGATGCTGACTGAAACATCTCTCACCTCTTTTGTGGCGATGTCCTCGTCAGAGTTGCTGCTGGCGGCGTCCGACCCTCCCTCCACCTCCCCGTCCTGGAGGCAGGCGCGCTTCTTGGCGTGGCGGTCCATCAGGCTGGTGCGCGACCGCGTCTTCTTCCACGAGTAGAAGTACTTCACCAAGCTGGCTATGGACTTGTCCGGGAGCTGCCACCATCAGTACAGTTTAATTTACTTCACGTTGTTTGTTTGTTTGTTTGCCTGTTCACTTTTTCTCTTGTTTGTTTGTTATTGGAGTGTTGAGTGTTAGCCTGGAGGTAATGCGTCAACCTAGGAAGCGAGAGAATCTGAGCGTACTGGTTCAAATCACACTGGCAGTCGCAAGTATTTTCTGCCCCTCCACTAGACCTTGAGTGGTGGTCTGGATACTAGTTATGCGGATGAGACTATAAACCGAGGTCCCGTGTGCAGCATACATTTAGCACACCTAAAAGAACCCATGGCAACAAAAGGGTTGTCCCTGGCAAAATTCTGTAGAAAAATCCACTTCAATAGGAAAACAAATAAAATCACAGGCAGAAAAAAATTTCACAATAAAATGGGTGGCGCTGTCAACGTAGCGACGCACTCTTCCTGGGGAGAGCGGCCCAAATTTCACACAGTGAAATCTGTCATGACAAAAAGAGTAATACGAATACAAATACAAATAGTATGGACTTGTCTGGAAGCTGCCGTCAGTACAGTTTAATTAATTTCACGTTTTTCGTTTGTTTGCCTGTTCACTTTTTCTCTGTTTGTCTATTTGTATAGACTTGTCTGGGAACTGCCATCAGTTCAGTTTAATTTACTTCATTTTTGTTTGTTTGTTTGCCAGTTCACTATTTCTCTTGTTTGTCTATTAGTATGGACTTGTCTGGGAGCAACAATCAGTATAGCTTAATTTACTTCCCATTTGTTTGTTTGTTTGTTTACTTTTTCTCTTGTTTGTCTATTTGTCTCATGTTTACTGTTGTTGATGTTCTTGTTTCCCTTTGTCCTTCTTGTTAAACAATTTATCACAATGGGAAAAAAAAAGGAACAGGTCAAAGACGCTAATGACGATGATGGTGACTGCCATAACGATAAATCATTGTGCTTTAATTCATTGTCCTATAAAGTTCATATCCTTCTCTGAAGTAGAGATAAAGTGTATAATGTTGGTAAGTGACCAAAAAAATTTGTTTCTTCTGCATGCAACCTATTAGTATTATGTCAAATGTCTTTCATCCTTTTTTTCCCACTCATTCTAATGTAATGTATTGTTTCCGTGTTGTTTAGCACAAAGTTTTTGTACACTGTAAAAAAACAAAACAAAAAAAAAAACGAATAAATAAAAACATTTGTTAAAAAACAGAAGAAAAGGAATATACAAATTTTGTCTACATGCATCAACTTGATTATTACAACTGCTCTACCGTAAATTAGAACACACAACAAAAAATTAAATGGGGGTCGGGTGGTATTTGTTGGCACTAGAGATCACATGAACCAATTTTGAGCAAAGCATGGACAAACATAAATTTTACTGGGGACAATGAGGGTGTGACTGAGGAGAAACTATTCTGACTGAAGGGAGACAATTCTGATGCAACTATTCTGATCGAGACGAGACTATTTTGATTCCCTCCCTCAATTAAACATATGCAATTTTCTGTAGGAAGAAAATGTACAGAACATTCAGCCCAGCAAAAATCAAAATCAATTACACACATGGCTTGATAACACAAGATACACAGTAAAAGCACTAAGAGTCAGGATTACCTTTTAACAGTTTTGATTCCATGGTTTTGAAATGCTGAATTCATACAACAGAAAACCTTTTTTTCTGCTTTTCTTTTCTTTTTTTTTCTCCAAAGAATCCAGTACAGAAAGGTGTTGGTTTGGTTTGGATTGCTTGTTATTGCATTTGTATATGTTTTATTTTCATAGTTTTCAATGTTCAAATTTTCCAGTTTCAACTAAGTAGTATCATATGTTATAGTTATGACTGTCCCTCAGTCACAAGGAAGACATGACTGTGTACCTATCTATGCACAAGGGAGTGGCTATGTATAAATGCTATAATTAGAAAAAATACATTCTTAAGACTAAGAGTCCATAACTCAAAATCACAGAATTGTTGTTTTCAAAGTTTTCTCTTAACCCATCAAACAATCATCATAATAATGACTTGATGTTCTGTAAATGTCATCTTTCCATCCAACTTTCTTTTTTTTTTTTTTTTTGCGCCACCAAACCGCCAAAAGCAAAACACAAAGCTATGACAGTATCACAAGACACTCACCATCTGTCGTATGCGGTGGAAGGATTTGCCGTGAAAGCTAAAGGCCTGTTCGAACAACACTTTGTCCTCTGCCGTCCATTCGTCTGGGAAGGGAGTGAAGTTGGCAAGGTCCGTCAGCGCTCTCTCCACGTTGTGCTTATGCCAGAACAGCATGCCCAGCGCCTGAGGACATCCGTTCCTGTCATCACTGAGTGTACCTGAATACTGTGTTGTTTTTTTATCGTCACCATACGGGTGCCTTGGTGCCGGTACAGGTGACACATTTGTATCTGTCATCACTGAGTATGTACTTGAACACTGTGTTGTGTTTTGTTGTGACCATACAGGTGCCTTGATGCCTATACAGGTGACACATTTGCACCTGTCATCACTGAGTATTTACCCGAATATTGTGTTGTTTTTTTTATCGTCACTATATGGGTGCCTTGATGCCCATGCATTTGACACATTTGCACCTGTCATCACTGAGTATTTACATGAGTACTGTGTTGTTTTTTTATAGTCACTATATGGGTGCCTTGATGCCTATACAGGTGACACATTTGCACCTGTCATCACTGAGTATGTACCCGAGTATTGTGTTGTTTTTTATCGTCACTATATGGGTGCCTTGATGGCTATACAGGTGACAGATTTGTTCCTGTCATCACTGAGTACGTACCCGAGTACTGTGGGGATTTTTTTATCATCACAATATGGGTGCCTTGATGCCAATACAGGTAACCTTTTGTTCCGGTTATCACTGAGTATGTACCTGAATACTGTATTTTTTGTGATCGTCACTATGTATACAGGTGAGACATTAAATTTTTTTGTTCTTGTCATCACTGAATACGTACCCAGGCACAGTTTTTTTGTAATCATCATTATACAGGTGACAAATCTGTTCCTGTCATCACTGAGTATGTACTTGATTACCATGTTTTCCTTTTATAACCACGATGTATTAGGGATTTCACAGTGGTCATCTTTTCATCTTTATTCTCATCATTTTTTTCATCCTTGGCTTTGCTCTTATCACTGTGCTGATGTGAAATATGGTCAGTACTGAACCAAAAAAAAAACAAACAAACAACAAAAACAAAACCAGAAACTGTTTACCAATACAACCAGTTTAGAATTTAAAAAAAAAAAAAAAAAAAAAAAAAATATATATATATATATATATATACAATGAAAACAAACATGTCCAGACAGTCAGCCTGACAGATTCATAGAAAGTTCAAAGATAATTCAAAATGAAGGAGGGAAGACAGAGACAGAAATACACACACAGAAACTGAGATAGATAAAGGCAGACTGAGACTGGAAGGAAAAAGACAGAGAGTGAGAGACAAGAAAATAAACCAAGTGTGAGAAAGAGAAATTGGTTCAGTAACAATTCTGAGGCAAATTCTTCTGTAAAATTATAAATACCCATGCATACGATAAAGTACAAAGACAGAATCAGAGAATGACACCATTAATCACTGAACTTTCTCTCTCTTTTTCTCTCACCTGCTCTGTATTATATCCATGCTTTTCCTTGGCAATACTGATGTATTCATCCACTAGAAGACAAAAGATACAAAGAGACTGTCAAAATCACCACCAGGTGGAATGCTTCAGTTTTTTTAAACATTATTTTAAACAAAAAATATCATTTAAAAATCAGATGTATCTGTCTACCCAACTTATATCGCCTTTGTCTTATTGTGCTAAAACAGTAACATATCAAATGTCACTGGAAGTGAAACAGTAAGAACTTAAGTCCAACAATCTGACAAAGAACTTAAGTCCAACAATCTGACTCATAACACATTTATTTATTATGTCTTTGACATTGATTCAGCATCAATATCAACAATTTCCTAAATGTGCTACCCAAAAGCAAAAAAAAACAAACAAAAAATTTAATTAAAAAAACCCACTATTAATCTAAAGATGTAATTCAATAACTAAAAATAAGATGCTAATAAGTAGAGTTCAATTGTTGGTAGTGCAAATATTGCAAACAATATATACAAAGAAATACTTTATTATACTTTGACAATACTGACCATGAAAAGTTCATTAAACTTATTACTTTCTTCTTGTAATCTCAATATTAAGCTTATAAACTTGTTATTTTATTATGTGGGTCAACATTTGAAATTTCTAAGTCAAATTTAAATGTCTTATCATTGTCAGTCTCATGGGCTTCAGTTTATAACTTACCTTTTGCATCAGGTAGATCAGCATTTGGGGCCCACACCAGCATAGCATTCGCTCCACTGTCGAATTTCTGATCTAAAAGAACACACAAAGAAGTGCCTTTGCAGTCTGTTCTGTAAGTAGTGTAACACTGAATTAACAACACAAACATGGTACTTCAGGAAATTTTAGAGATATTTTGCAACTGTGGAGCTGAGGATTTCCACAAAGCAGAGGAAAGGGACTTCCTTTAACAGTGGTATACTATTAGACTCACGCAAGTGACAGCTACATGTTGCAGATCTGATGTTATTCAGCTGTATTGCTTTGCTTTTGTTTCTACTTTTTCCTTTGTATCAACTGTACTATAATTTGACTCGGCAATAAATCAGTATTCAAGCATTGCACAGAAAGTTCAACAATCACTATGTTGTTTTTTCTGTGTTCATCATGACACAGTCTCTACACAAACCATTTGACACACCAAGTGTGAAGGACAAAGTAGATACTCAATTATAAAGTTTTTGGGGTCTGAGATGGCATGACGGGGGTGCCATGGGTAGGAATAAGAGGTTGTTTTTCCTGACCCATTAATTTTGAAAATGACCCATTAATTTTGTGGTGAACCAGTCAAATTACCCATGGTGTCCTGAACTCTGGACAACAGGCCCTGATCGAGCCCCTACTGTTTACAAATGTTTCAGACGAAGGTGCCCAAACAAGGAAGTTTGAATTTTTGGAGTGGCATCTAATTTGCATAATGACGTTAAAAGCTAAGAATACCTTAACAGACCTTTCCACTCTCCACTGTGACCAATAAATGCAGAGTGTGTTTTGCTGTGATTGCAAGCAGGAGAGTTATTTTCCAGGTGACTGGTTCATGTGAACAGTGCATGTCAACAATGGTGTCTGACCCAGTTTCTCCTCAGTCACAAGGCAGACAACAGAATTAGGTGAAGGGGCCCTATCCAGGCTATATAACATCCTGAATTCAATCTGTTTCAAACTCTTTGTGCTTCCCTGGATTTGTTTACAATTTACGTCAACATTGTGAGCAAATTTCGAACACAAATTATAGATACTTTCATTATCTTACTGCATCAGTGGATGACAGCATAAGAAAGGAGGAAGTTTTATATTTTTATCCCCAACTAACTTATGTTACTGATCAGTTTGGAAATTTTCAATTCATAAAACTTCTAACACTTGTTTTTTGGCAATTTGATTTCATACCTACAGAAATGGGCTGCCTGTGGGGAAAGTCAGGGGAGTGAACTGGCAGTACTAAGTGAGTAAAACCCTGCATACACATATATGTCAACTGTGAGAAATCTAAAACCATGAACACTTTTGTGCCAAAACATGAATAAATGCTGACATCACCACTTGCTTATTAAACTGGCACCATGATTAGGTTTGCCAAAAGAATTCAGGTCAGGAAGTGTAGTTCTTAGAGGCCAACTGCCTTGCTTCCTTTTCTTTACATCACCGAGCGGAACAACATAAATCACATTGCATGAGCAGAACACACCCACATATAATGTAAGCAAACATCAGCTCCACTGTCATACTACAAGCTCAATTTATTGTAATTTGTATAATGAAATGTTGTGACCTTGACCTCTGACTTATCTCCTTGAATTTCAATTTTTTCATTCTCTCATCATGACAAACGTCTACACCACCAACTTGACAAAGTCTGAACTGAACACTGGATACACGTCCTTTGCTGCGCTTGCAAAAGTTTTTTTGTCAAATAAAAGTATCATACTGTGTCCTGATCCTTCACCTTTGACCTCAACACAATTCTTAATGGCCATTCACAAAACAACAAATTCTCCTCCACATTTACTTTTATAGAATCCATGCTCTCAACATGAATAGCCAATGTACCAAGTTTGATTCAGTTATTTCAGTTATATGAGACTCTAGCTAAAATGTACTAACTTGTCTGGATCACACCACATGGGCTTGTACTTTGTCCTGCAGTTTAAAATGGACATAATCTCACCAAGACCTATTCCTCCTGTACCATGTCTGATGCAACATGCCAGCATCTTAGCATCTTGCCTAGATACATAATTTTTCTAAGATGCCCTGCAAAGACCTTGATCTCTGACCTCTGACACTGACGTTCAACAGGATTCATGAATGCCTGTACAAAAATTAATTAAGATCAGTCGCAAGACACAAGTTCTCTTCAAGCGTTTCCATACTCTTGTCAAAGCCAGTTTTTATATTCTTGTTACACCTAATCACTATACCAAGTCTGATAAACATGGGATGCAAAAGTTCCTTCATGCTTAAATGTTGTTGTTTTTCTTTTATGCATAATTGTGTTCACACTCAGAGCTTTTCCCATTATACATTATTGTGTACATAATGTTTGATGTCCGACCTTAATGTGTATAAGGTGAATACATGTATACTCTTCTCACTGTAAGTCAGTAAACCAACTTGAAGATTCCCTTTTTAACTTCTGATCTTATCTTTTAACAGAACTTTGCTTTTCCTTTTATTTTCAGTTTTCTAGCATAACCTGGAGTTATGATTATCAATATCTGGCAGCATTTAAATGTCCATAAACTCTTCATTCTGCTGGCAAGCTTATGCGCATGTCTGTTAAGATTGTGTGAGATTTACAGCAGACGTCAACTGTATCGACGACACCCAGTCTTGTACCAAATTTGATGAAGAGCAGATCCTAGACATATGCTTTTCCATGCCCACAGAAGTCTGCTGCACACGCTCACAGACCCATGCACTTATTTTCACAACCCTTCCATGATTTTGGCAGCACTATATATGGACCAAACATGAAACAAGTTTTGCAGTTGGCGAAATTTTTGGACAGGTTCTTTTAGTTAACAGTTTTTCTAAGTATCAATGACTGGATCAACTGTAAGCTGATGGGACTCCCAAAATGCCTCAGCCATTTAGACTGTTATAAAACTGTTGCTTCTCCTGGCTTTTAAACAAGGGGTCCCTTATTCATTTGTGGGCTGAAACTCCCACATTCACTCAAAAAGAAAGCTATAACTTTAAGTGGGTTATTACATGCATAATCACTTTTTCCCTGTTGTTAATGCAGGCATACTTTATTATTTTTTAGGTGTATACATGCTGAGCTTGTAATTTCCTCTTTTTTTTTTCTTTTTTTTTTCAGTCTTCAAGCCATCAATATTTTCCCATCTTATCAATTGCTATGTTTTGTGTGTGTGTGTGTGTGTGTGTGTGTGTGTGTGTGTGTGTGTGTGTGTGTGAGAGAGAGAGAGAGAGAGGGTATATATGTGTGCATCCTGTTTGTATTTGTGTGTGAGGCTGGGGGAGAGGGAAGTTTGTTGTTGTTGTTGTTGTTGTTGTTGTTGTGTGTGTGTGTGTGTGTGTGTGTGTGTGTGTGTGTGTGTGTGTGTGTGTGTGTGTGTGTGTGTGTGTGTGTGTGTAAGTATGCGTGTGCGCGCCCATGTGTGCTGTGTGAAGTGCTGTGTATGTATGTTGCATGTTTTTTTTCTGTGTATGTTTTCTTTTTTTCACATGGGGGTTTAACCTACTATAGATGTGTTGGCAGTTTTGCATGACAAAAAGAATAACTTAACACTCAAGAAAGTCCGGTAACAAAGGACAGCTAATCAAGGGGAAGCAACTTACCTGGGTTAAAATTTGGTATCTCTGCTTGAAATTCCTCTCCAATTCTCATTCCATTGTCTGAAAATATATTTCATATGATTCAATTATTTTTTTCATGGTGCGCATTAATGCCATAAAAAAACAACACAAGCAAAGCATACAGTTTTAAACAAAACCTGAACAAAAATACTGACTCGCTTTTCGCACGAGGCAAAAGTATGGTAACATGCATCGGCCTACCTTGATCTGAGTCGGACTCGTCGCTGTTTTCTTCTGAACGAGGACTAGCTCCACGAGAGCGTCGACCATTCCGAAAATCGTCTGCATTTTTGTCAGCCATGACCATCTCTTGCTTTTTTCTACAGGTTGTTACTTTTTGTCCACTGTAATCGTTCAAACCCTTCAGTCGGCTCTTTGCGTGTTGTCTTCAGCGGAAAATGGTTAACCAAATCACTACCTTCCACTAACTGTACGCTGCACAATGTAGTTCTAAACTGCTGTATGTACAAAGCCGTTCACATCTAATCAATTACATATACATACAGCTTGCTTTTTAGTAAATCAGTAAGTAGTTGCAACGCTTTACGATTTCAGTTTCGTTTGAACGCTAACTTGAAACCGTTAGTTTTTCGAGATTCATGCCTTTCCACACTGGCACTTATTTTCCAAATCTTTACATGTACCTTCGGGATGTGGCTGGGAGTTGTTTGATGATGACAAGCTCACATCAGATAATGTCAATATATCCTGACACAATTCAATAAAAAGAAAAGTAGCTATCTTTCTTCGTAATTCAACACTGACTTCATGTTTGTCAAAAGAAGCCTAGCCCTTAGGTTTCCAATGTGGCCGTGTCGAGTGATGTAGGATGTAACACACCATATAAACTTGTTGGCAATGGTATATAATTCAATCACCACAGGATCTCGAGATCTTAACTTATTCAAATACGACATTGATCATCCGGAGAACAAACCTTGTAATTTTCAAACAATACGAAAGTATCGGCATTACTTCTTGATGAGCTATAGGGAACTCCAAAAAGATGGACATTATTGGTTACCATACTATTATTATTTTAATCTCTTGGATTTGTATTGCTCTGTTGAGTTCCGAAACTTAAACAAGGTTTCTTACTGAGTAGATTCTTTTCCGTCTAACTGGTGTAAGACTGAAAAAGAATGGGTATATCCTTTTTATGCCTGAAGAAAAATAGCCTCTGTTTCTCGAGGCCCTTCATGGGATGGTTTTGTTTATTTTCACTGTAGGGTCATCAGCCATAAACTCTTAAACTCGTTCAATCCTAGATATATTACAGTACACATCCACGCACCCAAAACCAAATTATTTCGTCAAATAGATACATTAATATCTGTCCCAGAACTAGAACAAACTGTATTGCTGCAGATTTAAAACCGGATTCCCTGACAGAGCCTCTGAACGTTCCAACTGACAGGGTTCTGTTCAACTCACTGAATCGTTTAACTGTTTTGCGTTTGCAGTGGAACAGAAGAAAGGAACACTGCTGTGAGTGGTAAATTACTCCACAAATCTCAACCGACAATGACATTAAAACATGACATCAAAACTATTTTCGCCATTACATAATAATTTTGTTGAGACATTCAAACGGGTTATCTGTAAGCGTGCCCTAAACATTGCGACCAAGCATGAGTGAAGATGAACGTAACTTTCTTCTTTTTTTCTCTCTTTTTTTTCTGTTGTTTTATTTCTTATACTTTTTAAACTGGCGAAGTACATGCGTGGGTCGATCGAAACCGCTGTGCTGAAGATGCTGAAGGAACGAAACCCAAACGCAGACGTTCGAACAGCGTAACAGTTCAACGAACGGTTAAACCAATCTCTTCGCTTCTTTGTCAGTTGCATATGTGCCGCGGTCGTTGAATGCTTCGCCCACAACTTCCGCCTCCAAATAGTGTGAACAAGAAATTATGGTTACTTAAATTCATAACTCTGTTCGTGTGTGTGTGTGTGTGTGTGTGTGTGTCACAGTGCGCGCGCGCGCGCCTGCGTGCGTGCGTACGTGTGTGTGTGTGAGTGTGTGAAACATCACTGTACGATCGCGGCCGTGTCTGTGTGCCATAACATTCGTGTATATTCGTGCAAGCTAATGTTGAACTGCAGTATCATTCACCGTGTCAGTGGCGAACTTTCAGTGTGTGTGTGTGTGTGTGTGTGTGTGTGATAGACACTATACGAAGTAAGATTTTTTTTTTTTTAATTGTGTCCAATGCAGATCTATAGTCTCTTAATGAGGGCTACACATCTACAATTCAGATGGACATCAAAGTGTTTCAGTGATGGTGGAGTGGTGAGCTTGTGGCTGGGTGATAGAATCTGAGCACAAGGTATCGAGTCCCATCTTCACCAGTGGTGGTCTGGACGCTATAAGTTCAGATGAGATGGTAAACCAAGGTCCTGTGTGTAGCATTACCTTAGCGCACATAAAAGAACCCACGGTAACAAAAGATTTGTCGCTGGCTAAATCCTGTATGAAAATCCACTTTGATAGGTTAACAGAAAAATACACTTGTAGGCAGGAAGCAAGTTTCTTTTAAAGGTGGCACTGCACTGTTACGAATTAGTAACACACTCACCCTGGGGAGAGCAGGCCGAACTCCACACAGAAATTATCAGAGTAAAACAACACAGACAAGAAAAATTGTGCTCCGTAAAGAGGGTGTAGCATGTTTTGGATTTTTGAGTCTTCATCTCAACTCTGGGTCTGCATATGTGCATGCGTGGTTTTGATTGCACAGAAATATGCACACACATAAACAAACCTACTTGACGAAAAGTGTTTAAAAATCAGAGGGGCAAACATCCTCAAATATAAACCTAGGAGTGGGCAGAGAGTCTGTGTGGTCATATAACTTTTTTTTTTCTCTCTCTCTTGGACAAAAAAGATCTTTTTTTTATTTCACCATCTTTCTTCTTTTCTCCTAACCAACAGAGTTGTCTGCACGTGTTTAGTGGTTTGTTTCAACAATTTTTACTTGTGTTCGCCATGGATTGGGCTTTTGGGCTGCACTTTCCAGACTTGTTGACTGCCATCTTCATCTTTATTTTCAGAGGTTGAATTTATTTGTTTGCTTTCTTCTTTGTTATTTTCCTGTAGTTTCCTCAACAATCGTCAAAAAGAAAAAAAATCTCAGAATCTGAGGTCATTTACGCCCATTCATAAAAATGATAAATTGTATTTATCTTTTATTTGAATGCATGTGGAGTGTGAGTTTCATGGTTTCCAGCATCATTCCATTCACACAGGCTCTTGTTAGAGAAATGTGGTGCACACGCACGTTGAAGTTCAGCCTCTTCTTTATAGTAACACAGACATCAATGCAGACAGGCACACTCACACAGCCATTGGCACACCAACTACACACACACACACTGATATACACAGAAACACAAACTGGACACATATTAAAATCAGTAACAAATCTCTTTTCACATTCCAGTCATTTTAATATCATAAAAATGTGACATTCACCTCTTAAAAACCAATCAACAAACACTCTTTCAACTGAAAGTTCAAGGTGTCTCTAGCATATCCCGAAGCTGCAAAAAAAAAAAAAAAAAAAAAAAAAAAAAGAAGAAAACCAAAAAGAAACAATCCATTCAAGCATGTCCTGGTATCATCTAAGGGGTCTAGCACGCAATTTCTTCTCTTCCAGGCTGGGTTCGAGCCCAAGGGCCTCCCTTTCCAGCTGTGCCTGTTTCTGGTTCCTCATCTTCATCAGGAACCGCTTCTTGATGCGCCAACTCTTTAGCTTGTAGTAGAAAGGGTCCCTCTTGGGTTTGGTTAAAGGCACCTTTCCCCGGTAGTAGAGGTTTTCAAAGTCGAACCCTTCCTCTTTGATGCCCTCTAGTGCAGTCTGTCCCTCCTTGGGCCTGGCCACCACTATGGGAATGTTGTCCATCTCTGACCGGAACTCCACCACGTTCAGCTTGGCACGGTCCGCTAACTCCTGGTGGGTCTCCTGGTGGACAATTGTAGTTCTGAATTGATTAAATGAATTCAAACTGAATTAATTCACAAAACATTGTGTATCACTTTGGTTTTTTTTTGGGGGGGGGGTTTAATGAAAAACATGACAGGACTGAATTTATACAGATAAATGGAGAATCCTTTTTTTTTTAGAACATAAATGGCCGAGTCAGGTGAATATCAGTTTTAAAATCTCCCCTTCTGGCAAACATTTATCTTATCAACAACAAAAAAAGTTAACATTTTCTTATTGATTAAAACAGTTAACACTGAATATCTGGACTCGCCATTTAGTTCCAAGTTCAATTAAGAACCTGAGGGACTTTTTTTTCAGCACTAGTAACCCAAACAGTGCACAGACTGCTTCTTGTCAAAATCAAGACAGCACCCTGAAACTGCAGAATAAATCAAAACTCTGCAGTCAGCAAAGATGAACACAGAAACAATGAGGAAAGTTTTGAATGGTTAGACACTGAACAAGCTGCATGCTACATGGCCCTTCTAGTTAATTATCTCCCTTGAATTGATACCACCGCCCATGTGTGATAATTCAGATGTTTAGTTATTTATAATTGATGACATATAAATCACTACTGCTCAGTGACTATTAAATGTACATAAATATATGTCATGCTCCATGTATATTTTTGTTTCTGTTCCCTGTAATTGATGCTTCTGTGGACATGTTTTCATGAAACTGCACCCATGGTTCCAGCTGGCTGCACACTTTAAGACAAAGTTAATATCTGTTTTAGAGAATAAATACTGGACTGCAGGAAATTAGTTTTTTTCCCTCTATTCCCAAGCTTACAAAAACTGTACATTGTTGTTGGTATTTTTTCCTCAAGTACCTGTTTCTGGAGTCCTGCAAAGAGAGCCTTGGTGATGTTCTGGATGTTGGAGGTGGATCCCTCCACCTTGGCAGACAAATCTTCAATGCCTATCACCTCACACATTGTTCTGATGGCACGGTGACATGTCAAACCCTTCCCTGAAATACACACACACACAAACACACACACACACACACACAGATGTGTAGATGTGAACATGTTAAAAATAAGCAAGGCCATTTTGCCCTTTTCATACCAGAATTATCACCATCATCATCATCATCATCATTATTGTTATTATTATGTAACACGCGATACAGAACTCCAGGCTTTTTTCTTTAAAGATAAACCCATAACTGTATTCATCATCATCATTCATTCACTACCTATTGCTGAATGTGACAACCTTGAAACATTTTATCAAGAATGAAGATCTTCATATCAAAACCTTTGAAATCCTGAGAAATACTTCAGTGTTAAAGGAGGCACCATGGTCAAATCAATTATACTACGAGTCCTGTAATATGGAACTTAAGTAAGTACTGGCTTAGAATTTACCTTTTGCAGCTTTATAGACGTACAAAGCTGTTTGTTTCTCCTTGGTGTAGAAGTTGTGGAAGACTGAAAGAAAAACAGATGAAACTTTCTGAATGCTGAAAACAGCAATAACAATTCTAATAAACCAACATGGTAACAAATTCTCAACCATTCAACACACATCTACATCACTAGTTCCCCTAGTCAGGAGAAAGGCCCAATAGGGCAATGAAAAAAAAAGCCTGAAACAAAATAAAACCACTTTGCTGAGTATTTTTCTTAGTATCAAAGCAAAATTTTCATTTATATATGTATCTAAAATAGTAAAATAATTTCCCAGTTCACAAGCTTGTGCGTGCATGTGTTGGCTAACACTGTGTTCTTTTTAAGTGTGAAAGAAGACAGAATGACTGGATAAGCAACTTTCTATTGAGTACTGGGTTTTTATCACATAATCAAAAACATTGACAAACCTGTGTGATCCCGGTACCTCTCAATATACTGCAGTCGTTGAGCAGCCATGTTCTTTGCCTGAATAAAGATATTTTTCAGACAAATATTATGATAAATGTATCCAAAAAAAATAAAATAACAAGTACAAAGTCTACAAATCTTGTATTAACACCTCCAACTTCTCCAGTGTGTGTGTGTGTGTGTGTGCACACATTTGTGCATGTGTGCGCACACATGCATGTATGCCGACATGTGGCTGCAGCAGGGTCTGACAGTCTTTCAACTTTAAATTCATCAACTTTGATCTTTAATGTATTATTATTGTATTACTCTTCAATCTTCATAGAATAATTACATTATGTTGTTACTTAAACATGCTTCCAAGAACGTTCATTTAAATCATTAGCACAATTTTAAACTGATTATTGAAGCAAGAGCAGAAGAACAAAATAAAAATTTTACACTTATCATCAGACTTACAATAGTTTACAAAATATAATAATTAAAAAGGTCAAAGAGAACAAGTTTTCATTTGCTTTATAAATGTTTGTGAGACATTGAAATCCGCTGGACAGACATACACCATTCCATAGATAATAATATGTACCTTTCTTAATGAGGCACTTCCATTTGGAGCTTTAGCAAGTGCAAACCCTGTCAAAAAAAAAAAAAATCATCAATACACTTAATGCATTCTCATAAATCATCATACATACAATACTTTATGTATAGATTTTCATTAACACCAATACTTAAAAAGATAACGCAAAATATGTTGTTATTTCATTATTTACAATGCAACCAGCAATTACACATTCATTTTGTGAAGCTGTAATACATCAGAAAGTGCTTTTATTGCAGTTTTACTTAAAGCCACAGAAGCCTTTCTTCCCTTTGCACCTTCTTTCCCATAAAAAAAATTGATAATCAAGTGCCCTTTTGGATAGTTATAGAGTCTTGCTAATTTATGTGCTCTGTTCCTGTTTTATTTTTATTTTTTAGATACCTTTTTTGTGCAAAACAAAAAGATCAAATACTTTTTTACGTCAAAGGGATAAAGCAAGTTTCAGTGTCAAAAATAAAACAGTCTTTTTTTCAAGATATATCATGAGCTGATACTATCATCCTTTTTCTGAAGCATTTTCACAACCTAAACAGCATAAATCCTTCATTCACAAGACCTTTTTTTTTTTTTTTCATCTGACCTTATATAATATTGCCATTGGCCTCAACACTGATGACCAAGGACTACAGTCAGCTGAACCATAAGACCACCTACTGAAGGGTGGTCCATTAAACTTACCAGCCAATCCATTCTTGTTTCCTGTGACAACAAAGGAACTGAAGCGCTGCTTTCGTCCCAGATTTCCGGTCATGTTTGTCACCAACTTGAACTGCAAAAGACAATTAAGTCAGCTTCAGCAATCACAAAATAAGTGTTCAAATGACTCTGGTTTGTATCAAATCATACCACACAAAGATATCATCAAATGCTCATGTAAAAATATCAGAAGTATATCACAAAATGAAACAAAACTATTAAAAAAAATTTTTTAAAGAAGAAAAGAAAAAAAAAAGTCTCAAATCATTCAATATATGAATCAGAATCACTGACCAGAAAACAGTATCAGGAAATAATGGAATGACAGATGTACCAAGATGCAAACAAACTACAAGATAAGGCATCTGTAATTCTTAAACATTTGTCATGGGGACAGACAAAAACAAAGTGAAGAACCCTAGAAACACAGGTGATATTCACCCTGACACAAAATTTATCTGGAACTTCACTGACCGTAGATGTCACACTACAATATTCAATATTTTCAAAGTCTTTAACATTTACCTTTCTGATAACAACAGAATTTTTGTGTAAAATTCAGACTGCTGTCTTTAGGATTGAATGAAGTAATATTCTCTTTGCCCTGTACAGTTCGAACACCACAACCGCTAATCAGATTAATATGCACATAAATAAAATCATCAAACATTCATTATTAATAAAACTGTGATGAGAAACTGACCTCAAGCACTCTTGTGTCAAAGCCTTCAAATTTATCTGCAAGAAAGACAAAAACAATTAAACACTAGTCATCTAAACATAAGTGGTGAATCAATTTTGTTTCAAGAGCGCAGATAGGCATAACAGTTGTTATGAGGAGTGATGAAATACAATGCATATGCGCCAAATGAAGCTGGATATGTGAATCTCATTGATAACATACATTTAACTGACATGGTGTGCAAATGTCTAGTCATTGCCAGTCTTGGATAACTGGTTGCATATTAGTTATATCAGTAATGAATTACAGGAAAGAGATGAAAAAATATTGAATGACACAAACATTTCCAGTACGAAAATACAAGACTGTACAAAATGTCTTGATATATTTTCATCATACTGATTTTGAGTAGATGTTACAAAATGTGTTATCAGTTACAAAATGTGTTATCAGTTTTTATGCATGAAGTGGATATTCTCTGCAGAATGTTGTTGCCATGGACTGTGTGATCCAAGCGCATGCTGTATATGGGACTTTGGTTGTCTCATCTGATGGACCAGTATGAAACCTATTCATTAGTCTGGTCAGAAACATATATGCCTGACTGAAGCCTGGGACCCGACATCTTCAATTCCCAGACATGTTATCCACTAAGCCACCACTCCAATGCACTGAAACTGTGTTTGTTTTTTTTCAGCACAACATCAGTATTCTGCTCATGACCCTTGCCCCATTTCTGATTTTGATTATTCTGACATTGTCCGAAAGGTTTATTTGTGTATCTGTCATGGTAATATGTCAAGAGTCTGCAATCAGATTTTACATTCACACACTTGTTAACGTTGCTTTACTCACAATCTCCTACAGGGTCAGGTGGTCCAATGCTAGTCCCTGCCCGTTTGGCTCCAGTCCAGCCACGCTGCAATGCTGGCGTCTTGAAACGACGGAACTGCGAACCCTTGTCTCTGATCTCCCTTATTTTGTTTTCTCTTTCTGGGTCTGGAGGTAATGGTTTGATGCCAATCATCTCCCGGCCTTTCACCACAGGGGCATTCAGTCCTGGCCAGACAATGTTGTCCTTTCCTGAAAGAAAACAGGCCATCCTCAGGTATTGTTTCTCTTTAAAATAAGCATGGATATCTTAAACCTAAAGTGACCATAAGCATAAAAAGAGTAAAAGAAAGAAAAAGGAGCTTTTAAATATGTTGTGGCTGCACATATACATATATATGCACACACACATAATGCATATACATGAACACAATCACATGTAGAAGAAAAGCTTTAAGCACTGCAGTGAACGTAAATCTATGCAAGTGTATGCATGAATGCCTGTGAGAACATCAGCATGTGAGAATATTTTTGTCTCCATGAAAGTGGGTTTATATGCATCTGTGCACGTTTGAGTGCAGGTGTGCATACATGTGTGCGCAGAAATTTGTGGATACTTGTATGCCTGTGTGTAAACATCCAGTCCAGTATTTACATAAATTAGAATTCTAGCAGGGAATTTCGTAAGGTGGGGATACCATTTGACAGGAAAATACTTACGGCATTTTTTAAGAGGATACACCCCTACTAAGTGTTACTACGTGAGCATGAGAAACAACTTTGCAATGCTTCAGCACACATACACGCACACAGGAACTTTAACTTGTCCTTTATGCGCTAACTTGTGAACAAAATGTACAGGTCAGATCATTAATAAATCAAAATGCTGCTTATTATATTGATTTAAAAATACTTCTGATTATCTTACCAACACCAACGATCTGTCCTTTGTTGAGATCTATTTTCTTGCTTCCTCGTTTTGCTCTGCCTCTCTTGCGGCCAGCATTACTGACTCCGTACACACCACCCCATAGGTCATCTGATGTAACTGGAAAATAAAGGCATAACAATTTCTGAAAAAAAAACGTAAACCAACATTCATTCAAAGAATCTTCTTTATCAGATAACAAGTGTGAATGAAAACCCCTCTTTAGTATCTTCGTAATAAATCCAAGCATGGCTAGTCCACTCTCTCTCGCTCTCTTTGTGCACTGAAACCTTTTAACTTTTCCAACTCAGACAAATGGGACAAGCCCCAGGATGAGAAAGTGATATAAGGTCAGATCTGTGATGACCGAGTCTCTGCTTTGCTAAACCTTTTGCTGTCATGAAACACAAGGATTTTTCATATCTATAATAAGAATGTGAATTCTAAAAATCACCAAAACAGTTCTCTGCAAAGAAAGGCAAACCAGGAAGATTTTTTTTTTTTTTTTAATTGTTGGAAGTGGAAATAAGTTACATTCACAGATCCACAAAAGTGGCAGATTTTCTTGGTTGGGTTTAATATAATAAAATGCAGTACTGGTTTTTAAAAAATCTTTTAACATTATTTTAAACAACCCCTAACAATTTGAGGCAAGCACAGTTCTGTTGGCTATTCAGTACTTATCTTTCTCCACATTCTAACAACAGCGTTGCACTACTTTGCACTAGAGAAGAATCATACTGTCAGCTGTTTTTGCACCAAAGTATTACTGAACAGCCATCATCTCTTTCCATCACTCTCCTCTCATGTGTTTGCATCCTCTCATGTGTTTGCATAAAATATAATTCTAAAACATCAAAATGTTTACATACTAGTATATTTACTTATACTGAATTCAATTATTAAGTTTGAACTTAATCAGAGAAGAGCAACCTATTGAAGTAAAGATTGTACACTAAGTTTGGATTTTTTTTTAACTTAAAAGTAATATTCACTGGGGTATGCAAGGTGGTTTACTTTTTCACATACAATTAAAAAAAATTTTTTTTTAATACTAACCCGTAGAAATGTATCTTAACTACACTTACGTTTTCCAAACAAACTGGCGTTCCTTGTAAAACTCAGCTGAGTGTCGAGGCCAGTCTCTAGCCTTGTCACATTCTGTGTCAACACACTCAGACAGTGTGCTCTTCTGTACTGCGTCCCAGCACATACTGAAACTTAGAATAAGAAAGAGAACAAATGTGAAAATTATGCAAAGAAAGGCAAACAGACAATCACATTCAAAGATTTAAAATACCACTGTTTCTGGCCGGATTATAAACTGCTCTTGAGACAAAGCATGCATCCAGATAGACAAACAGCCAGACAGACACAGAGAGAGAGGGAACAAGAGGTGGATGGGTGTGGGTAAACACAGAGAGAGACTGACAAACAGCAAAACACCAAAAGATAGAAAATGTGTGTTACAACTCTGGGTCATATTAAATGCTTTAGTAGTATTAGTAGAAGTAGTAAAACATCATTACATGTTACCGTATATGAGAGAGAGAGGGAGAGAGAGGGGGGGGGGGAGAGAGAGAGAGAGAGACAGAGAGAGAAAGATTATTTTTTCGTCTTTATTTCAAGGGTAATGGAGAAGCACTGGTGTGCTTTTTTACATCCAGTCTATGCCCTGAATATGGTCTACACTACACAATACACTAATGATTAAAGCATCTTAGCATGGTGTTTTTAGAAATACATAAGAAAGGGGCAGGGGGGATTTATAACAATTAATATTCACATTAATATTCAAATATTCACACACACACACACACACACACACACACACACATGCACATATGACAAAGGCACAAGTATGGTGTTAGTAAAATACATAGGGGAAAAATAACAAAATGAAAGAAACACACACACAAAACACACACCGAGAGAGACCGAGAGAAAATTACTGAATAGTCAACAGAACTGTGCTTGCAGCTTCCCTCAAATTTTTTGGGGTTGTTTGAAATAACAGACAGACAGACAGACAGTGACAGAGAGAGAGATGGAAGACACAGAGAGAGTGTGAGGTGTTTGTGTGTGAGAGTGAAGAATTCATGGAAAGACCGCTGCCTCAGACCAGTGTAAGTTTGTGGATACAGACATACATATTTAACTAAGCATGCTTGCTTATATGATATTTGCCGTGATCTCAGTTCATCCACAACGTAAAAAATGGCAAACAATGGTCAACCTGAACAAGCAGACGATGCCCTTGCAAGTTTCACGGCCACGGCACAAAAGACGGCAGCCATTTTGTAATGAACTTACCGTCTTTTCACCCCAATCACGTCCCCTGTCTGTCATAAACGGGAATAAAAACAATTGAAGTATTAATTTCTCTACTTTAGTGAATGCCCAAAGAAAAAGAACAGAAAATTGATGTGACAGATTTGCATATACATGAAACAATAATAAAAACAAGATTTTAAGGACATATATTATTAAATTTACAAAGTACACAGGTCCTCGGTAGTATAGTGGTCAGTATCCCCGCCTGTCACGCGGGAGACCGGGGTTCAATTCCCCGCCGGGGAGGCGCCTTTTTTTTTTTTTATGCAAACAAGGAAACACATCAACATATGTGTGGCCGTTATTACTTTTTTTTTTTCTTTTCTTCCTTATCTTTTCTCTTTCTGCACGTCCATATCTTCCCTTTTTAGTTAACCAGTTTTCCATTCTCAGCCCGGGCACTAATCGTATACTTCCTGACTGAAGTGGATGTAGCATCTCATCTGGGTGGGGTTTTTTTCTGGGGTTTTTGTTTTGTTTGTTTGTTTGTTTTTGTTTGTTTTTTTCATCTTCTTCTTCTTTTTCTATGTCTGCCTTAAATGTTTCTTGTGAATCAGTCATCCGAGCCGACTTCTGCTTAACCACTTTTTAAGTTCTTTACAACTTTTGCAAGGTCTGTAACATGTCTGTGATTGGGAATGAGTTCCATTTTAAAATGGAATGTCCCAAGTAAGATCACTTCCGAAAAAGTTATATGTGCCTGAAATATATTTGTCTACGATATCGGCTTTTAATTTCTATGATATGTTTTTAAGAATATTTAGAAAATAGATGAATTAATGAAAACAAGCATACTTGAAAGAAAAAAAAATAAAAAAAAAAACTGACGGCAAATAAACGTCATTTTCGCTGTACGCTCTTCTTCTTCTTCTTTTGGATGGGTAGCCAACATCGACTTGTCGATGAATCTGCTACACAAATTCTTTTCCGGAGGGTGGTTCCGGGTGGGCTGTTTTAATTAGTTCTAAGTTTAACAGGATTAGGAGGATTGTGGGGAGGGGGGGGGGCGAGGGGGGGGGGGTAGTTTGCTGTTGTTTGGAGCTGGTCAGAGGTTTGCCACCCTGGCCTGGAAGGCTGCCAGAGATGGTGCAGTGGCGGCTTCAGTGGGCAAGTTGTTCCATTCCGGAATGGTTCTTGGAAAGAATGTCATCTCAGTGCCGGTACTGTGTCCTGTTGGATGGAATGTCGCATTGCAGGGCCGGGGTGGGACTTTCTAGTTATGTGGCTGAGGCGGCTGACAGAGGGGAGATATTTGGAATCAACATGTACGAGGCTGTTGTGCACCTTGTAGAACATGGTGAGTCTCGCACGCCTCCGTCTGGCTTGCAGCGTTGGCCATTCCAGGTCAAGGAGCATGTCGTCCACACTGGAGGTTTGGCGGAAGCGGTGTGAGACCCAGCGAGCTGCTCTATGCTGCACCTTTTCGATGGTGTTGATGTCTTCAGTGGTGTGGGGCTCCCACACACAGCTGGCATACTCAAGGGTAGGGCGGACGAGGGCCCTGTGGGGCTGCAGTCCGTCTTGATGGTCTTACTGGGCACCTTGATGTTGCGGCACACAAGGCCTAGTGTCTGGTTTGCCTTGTTGGTGATGCTGTAGATATGACGTTTATAAGATTTGCAGATGTTGTCTTGATCCTAACTGGGGATTAAAAGACGTTTGTATTTTCTCAACTTCTATGTGAGGCTGTTGTGCATTTGAAAATGTTTATTCTGGGCATGGGATCATTATGTTTTAATTGTTCTCCGCGTGTGAAAGGATCTAATCAAAACTTCAGTGAAACATATATGTGTGTGTGTGTGTGTGTGTGTGTGTGTGTGTGTGTGTGTGTGTCACGGTGTGTGTGTGTGAGTGTTGACTGAGGAGAGAGGTCAAGAGGGAGGGGCCGGGGGTAAATGCCCCGGCCCGATAAATCACCATGACCTTGGATATCGTTTTCTTTCTCTCATTTCAGTTCCTCGGTTTGTTTCATTCTTCAACCTGTTTATTTCTTTTATATTTCTTTATCCCCCTTCTTCTCTGGACCCACATCTCCCTTAGTTCGAGATCCCTCAGTCATTCTTTTATTTCACCTTTTCCTCATCGTCATAAGTTCATTTTTCCTTCCCCTTTTTCTTCTGATTTGTCTCTCAAACCCACCCTTTCTCTCCTTTCTTGTTTTAAGGAACCCTCTTCGTTGCCTTATTTCTTTTCTTTGCACGGTTTCAGTGAAAGCAAGTTTCTAGTGAATGCAAGTTTTGAGCGACGTTCACGAAGGTAGATTTATCATTCTTTTTTTGACCAAGTTGTACATTTCCGAGGTATCTGCATCAGTGGCTCAGTTGTTTGAGCGCCAAGCTCGCATTCAGAAAGTTATGGGTTCGAGTCCTGGACGGACCGCGGCCGCCTAAATTATGTGAAAAATAGTAGAAATGTTCTTGTACACATGCACACTGGAAAAACAGGCAAATAAAGGGTGGCAAAGAGACGGAAGACCGAGACACAGATGCAAAAAGACTCAGTAGGACAGAACACACGGAAAACAGAGATGCAATGATGCACTTCGCCGGAAGGCATTTCTATTTCAGTTTATACGTACGTGGACAACGCCCTTCCTAGATCTTCGTCAGCGAAGCCAGGCCATGATATGATACGTACGTAACTGAGAAGAAGAAGAAAAAAAGACATACTTGTCCAGTATGTCCTTAAGGCTACGTTGAACATACACACACACACACACACACACACACACACACACACACACACACACACACACACACACACACACACACACACCCAAAAACACTTGAAACTGATACAACAAAACATTGATCACTACCAGTCATCAAACAAAGGACTAACTAAAGATAATCACCACACGACACATCATTAAAAAAAAAGTCTGCTTATATACCTTTCACGCGACACGTACACACAGCAACAAGAGCAAAGGAAATCAAAATCAAGATCCAATCAGTCAGTTGGTTTTTATGTTTTGTTAGGAACAATGTTTTTGCTTTACTTTGTAATTGTGGGCTGTGGCCACAAAAGCGAAACCGGAAGTACAGCGTGCTGCGCTACGTATCTTCGGACATTTCTACAGCCCCGTGTTGTTTGGACATACCGGTTGATTGTCTTGATCGACTGTATTGCGCGAACGTCAAACAGTATTGGGACAAAAATGTTGAACGACCTTAATTTGTTTACATCTTCGGATGAAGAAACTAGAGTAATTTTGAAGGACCTCCACCAAAAGGGATGTTGTCCTCGTTGCATCTTGCGTTTTCTTGGGGAAAAGAGACCTTCCCCTTACGTGCCGTCGGAACAGGTAAGTCAGGCATCTTATAACCGTCACACTATATGTATTTCACCATCAAACTCTCTCTCTCACCCTCTCGGAGTCTCCCCCCTTCCCCCCCTCTCTCTCTATCACCCCCCCCCCCCTCCTCACACACACACACACAGATGCTTGTTAGAGAAGTCGAAGTATACGAACCACTGTATTTTTTATGTTATATATAGAACTTTCTATAGACCTTAAATAAAGGTGGTGGTAACACATTGTTACTTAATAAATAATTCACTGTAAATTATTGAAGTAAACTTAAAAAATTATTCATTTTTCATCCCATTTTACACAAGCACATGTTTTTGAAAGCTGCACCAGATCTGGCACTGTTCACAAATAAATCTGGATTTTTTGTTTGTTTTTTGTTTATTTGTATGTTAATGATTCTTATATTAGCATCTTCTTCATGCAACCAACATCAGTTTACTGATAATATCTGTTGTGATAAGTGTATTGCTGGCCTGGCTATTAATTATTGTTACTCCACCACTGATCCAGTTCTCATGTGGATTATAGAATCTTTGATAAAATTTGCATATTTGATACTTTGTGTGAGCATACACTTAAAAATGATTCAGACACTGCCTTGCAGATCTGCAATTTTTGACCGGGGAGATAATAATCCTGTATGTGTTTGTGAGTTGTTTAACAGTTTAGAAAAATAATTTCCATACAGTATAATCAAATGGTAGTGTAAAACATTGGTTGTAAAACATTAATTGCATAACCATAACTCTTCTGGTATGCCATTGCGTCTCCCTATTATCAGGCATTTGACTTTTTTAATCTAATAAAACATGAGTATTTGTTGTTCAACTTGTCATGAATTATTGTGTCACTGTCCCATATAGTTTAAGTTGTTTCTTTTAAAGAAGAGTTAAAGTTTTAAACAAAATTGTTTATTACAGGAGTTGTACTCCCAGTACATCAAGCCCTGTGTAGATGAAGCAGCAGCCGAGGAAGAGGAGCAGAAAGCTTTGTCCACAGAGAAATGTCCAGCATGTCTGGGCATCCTGCAGGAGTTTGCTTGTGCTGACTTCTATCAACAGGTATTTGTATTTGTATTTGCAATGCTTTTTATCACAACAGATTTCTCTGTGTGAAATTTGGGCTGCTCTCCCCAGGGAGAACGTGTCGCTACACTACAGCGCCACCCTTTTTTTTTTTGTTGTTGTTGTTGTTTTCCTGTTTGCAGTTTTTATTTGTTTTTCCTATTGAAGTGGATTTTTCTACAGAATTTTGCCAGGAACAAGCCTTTTGTTGCCGTGGTTCTTTTATGTGTGCTAAGTGCATGCTGCACACGGGACCTCAGTTTATCGTCTCATCTGAATGACTAGCGTCCAGACCTTCACTCAAGGTCTAGTGGAGGGGGAGACAATATCGGCGGCTGAGCCGTGATTCGAACCAGCGCGCTCAGATTCTAGACGGACGCGTTACCTCCAGGCCATCATTCCACAATACCAGACACTGAGATTGTTGCACATTTTTTCGATACTAATGTGAATGAAGATTGATGCAGTGAGTTATAACAAATGAACAGAGGATATTAATCATGACTTAATGATAGATACTTTGTTGTAGAACAAAATCAATGTGACAAGGGAAATAGCCACTGGGTCTGAAAGTGAAACTCTGAAAGAAAAAAGATCCGCAGAGGTCTGAATCCCACATCTATCTGTGTACAATACCGGCACATTTGTCTGTCTGATTGCTTTAACACTGCATTGTCTGTGTCTGTTGTCTTATGATTTTTGGTTTTTACAAATTATCTATGTTTTATTTCCCTCTTATCCAGTGACTTAAGAAATAAGAATGATAGTGTTTACAAATATGATGAATAAAAACTAATGATGATGACTAAATGATCATCATGTTTATTTAATCATTTTTCATTGTTTTTGTTGATATTGTATAGAAAATATATTAGGGAATGTATATGTTGACTTTTTGTGGTGAAATATGTATCTATTATACTTGAAACTTATTTTTATTATATATAAGTTTATATATTGGCACATTGTTCACAGTAGAATTATAAACTTTCAGGATGGTTTTCTCATGGATTAGGTGATTTTGTCATTATCCATTTGACACAGATAAAATATGTGCAGTGTATGCAAAGGGTAGGAGAGTGGAGGATGAAGGGGAGACAGGGAGAGGGTGGAGGGAGGAGTTGAAGTTCTTGTCTTGTCAATGTACTGATTCAGAAAATGACTCTGGGTAATTCAAACTCAAAGAGCTGTACATTTTGAACTTGGCCAATATTAAACTCAAAATGAAATGTGTCCAGTGTGACTGAGAATATTTCAAAGAGGAGAACTTTATTTTAACCTAGAAAATATCAAACCAGAATGAAACTTGTTGAAAGTGATTCAGAGAATTTCAAAGAACAGAATGTATATATTGAACAACATCAAAATCAGCATGAAACTTGACGAATGAGTCATATACTGGAAGCATCATCATCTCTCCTG
Source organism: Babylonia areolata (assembly GCF_041734735.1). NCBI lineage: Eukaryota > Metazoa > Mollusca > Gastropoda > Neogastropoda > Buccinidae > Babylonia > Babylonia areolata. The sequence continues at coordinate 27,100,834 of NC_134879.1, forward strand.
AATGTTAAAAAAATGATGACATGTTGTTTTGTTTGTCCTGGAATCAGATCATAGAAACAGTGAAGGAAGCTGATCATGAATACAGTGACTATCAGCTGTCACTCATGTTGCCAGTAGCAACAATTTTGAGACAGGTATGTACCTGAGTCAGTTGCCATGCTCGGAATAAATGCACCACACCAGTTTAGTTCTGTTCATTGATTATGTGTTTTGATGCTAGAATTTTTTTTTTTTTTTTGTCTTCTTAACACACACACACACACACACACACACACACACACACACAAACAAACAAACAAATACACACACACACACACACACACACACACACACACACACACACACACACACACACACAGAGATGTACACAGAGACAAACAGTTACATAACATATGTAGAGCATAACTAGACATATAAACTGAAGCTTTGCATGATGCCATTCATGATGGTTTTGGTGTTGTTTCCCATGAGGTGTGTGCATATGTGTGGAGGGCAGCTGCTAGGTTTATATGTGTGTTTAAATGTATGTATGTATTCTCTGTGTATGTGTGTGTGTGTGTGTGTTAGTCACATTTTGGTGTGTGTTCGTAACATTGATGTACTGTGTTATGCAAACAAAAGTGTTTTGTAAAGCACCTGGAGCAAATTTCAATAGTATAACTATAAGTATGCACTAGTATTATTATTAACTATATGGATTCATGTACATTTCTGAAGTTTGCTCTATGCCCAGCACTTGATCTTTCTCTGTCGTTTGTCTGCTTCTACAGAGAAAATAAAGTCATTACAGTTTAGTTATGATTTCATGAGAGTGGCAGTATGATTTACTATAAATAGAAACAAATCTGCCTATCTTTCATCTGCTTTACTACGAGCCCCAGAAAGACAGAGAGAGACAGAGATACAAGCAGAGAATAATGAATGGATATTTTTTTTTTTTTTAAGAGAGACTGAGAAGGAGAGAGAGAGAGAGAAGAAATGGCATTGAAAGAAGCTTATGAAATGCGTGAACTTGCACAAAAGCCCTGTGTGTGTGATGAGAGATATATGTTTTCTGCCAAAGGTTACAAATTACTTTCTCCATACCACTTGGTTGACAGAAAAAAAAACACGGTAGTTTTGTCAAAACATACATGTTCAGTCTTCACTTACTTGTAAACTGTGTGTCCTTATCAACAACTGTGTTATTGCCTGTCTGTATTATATTGTTGACTGATATAATTATGCGTATCCATACAATGACGTGATTACTTGCACACACTTCCACCCACCCACATACAAGTTATACTTGTTGTTTTTTTAAAACTATTTTGTATTGTTATTTTGCAGCATGCAGTGTTTGTGTACCTCGTCCAGAAATACAGGTGAACATTGATGTTTTCTGTACATTCTCTTCATGCTTCATTTAATAAGAACTGTTTTATTATAATGATGTGGTGTGTTTTTTTTCAGATTAGAAATTGATACTGCTATTGTTGTTTTAGAGGAAAAGGTACAAATCAGTATATTTCCAAACAAGATTTTCAAATAGACTAGACATTTATCTTCTCATGTGTTTCATATTTGCGTACATATTTTAGCTTGTAACCTGGATGTTTAGATGTAATGGTAGTGTATTGTCTTCACTCACATATGGTGTGAAAGATTCACCCATTTCATCCCAAGTAAAACAGAATGATAACATTACTCAAGATTAAGTAATTTTCAAGTGGTGAAGGCAGAAAGAGGGTTTAAGTCAGAAAAGTAATAATTAGCAGTTTGTTTTTAAACAGACTGTTGTTGTAAACTTTGGTGTACTTGTTGTAAAATATAAATGATCACTCAAGCATGTGGAAAGTGAAAATTGAATGAAACTGGTTACTTTTTACCAAGACAAAGAAAACAAAGCAAACAAAACAAAACTGAAAGCATGGTTGAAGACAGGAGCTCCTTGTTCAATGGTCACTGTGAGCATGCTGTCACAACACAAGAAGCAGGAAGCAATAAGATTTTATTTGCCATCATTAAAGGAAGTTAACAAGACAAATCAGTTTCAATGCACTTGAACCGAAAGCAAGGTAGACAAATCAGTACAGGAAGCAATATGATTTTATCTGCCATCATTAAAGGAAGTTAACAAGACAAATCAGTTTCAATGCACTTGAACTGAAAGCAAGGTTGGAGACATGAATTCCTCATTCTGTGGTCTCAGTGAGTGTGAACTCTCATCGCGAGGCAGTCGTGATGTGGGGCGAAATGTGTGAAATTGTCTCCAGTGTGGGCTGTCAGTATGATATAGTATCTCAGCTGAAAAAAACCAACAACCAATTTCCTGTGCCCAGGTTCTCCTTTTCTCTTGGTCTTCTCTATTTGTTGTTTGCATTGTTCTTCTTTGTCTTCCGGGACTTTTCTGTTTGTTCAGGCTTCATTGTTGCTGTTGTGTCTCCCATTGTTTTTTCTCTCCAGTCTCTGCACTGTCCTGCTTCTTAGGTTGTATCGTGATGCTTATGATAAATAATACATGTGTGCGCATGTGTATGTGTGTGTGTGTGTGTACGCCTCTTTGCTTGTGTGTGTGTGTGTGTGTGTGTGTGTGTGTGCATGTGTGTGTGTGTGTGTGTGTGTGTGTCCGTGCGTGTGTTTGCAGGGCTACCTTTGAAGACAAAGAAGAAAAGATCGCTACCATCAAGGATGTCTTCAAATGGAGTTCCGGGCCTAGTTTGTCTCAGCTTCTGGGCGTTCCTTTCCAGATGAGGGTACTGTGCTTCTTCACATGAATGTGTGGATCCAAATTTGTCACACACATGCACACACTTGTACATGATTACATGTATGCATTTTCAGTATGCAGTGTTCTTACACTCACAGACCCTCCCAGATGTGTATCAATCAAATCAAATCAAATCAAAAACACTTTATTAATCCACATGGAAATTAAGTTGTGCAATCACAGGCTCGTTGTAAACACTGGCATAAAATCATCATGCGCAGCATAAGAAGAGATTAAAACTCGTCAAATAAGAATTCCTAATAGCTGACGATAGACTAACCCCCCCTCCGCACACACACATACTCATGTTAAGACAATAGGGTATTACACAACAATATTTACAAATGAAAACATCCATCAAAAAAAGGGTATAGATTACTAAAAATGACATGCACGCACGCACGCACGCATGCACACACACACACACACACACACACGCACGCACACACGCACACGTTAAGACCATAAGGTATTGTACAACAATACATTAATAAAAACATCAAGGGAATAAACTGTATATAAGTAAAATGCACACACACACACACACACACACACACACACACACACACACATACTCACACACACATACAACGTATGCATGCTGTTACAGATTTACAAACATTCCAAACTAAACATATTTGCACATGTACGCATGCACGCAAGCAAACATACTTTTCTTTATATGTGGGCATGTGAGTGCACGCGCGCGCGCGCGCACACACACACACACACACACACACACACACACACACACACACACACATGCTTTCAGGCATGCACGCGCACACAACAGACTAATGCACACACGCAACTAGCGTTTTCATGCATATATATATATATATATATCCCGCTCAGTGTTTTTGCTGAATTTGCATTGTGATTGTCCAACACTACTTTTGCTTTTCATTTTGTTTATTTGTTTATAGTCTGTTCATCTAAGATGATGATATTAGACTGGTCACTACTTTTGCTTGTGTAGGTGTTGTTCAGTACTTCAACCTGTTCTCTGGGAAGAACAGGAAAGGGGTTTGTTGAAAAGAGATTTCAAAGGAGATCAGTGGTCTCTGACTACTCCTTTCAGTAGCTTTGTTTCATAATTTCTGCCCCAATCTTTTGGACTGGGATGCATGGAAAAAAGGCTGGAATACTCTCACGCTGTTGTTTTTCCCCACATATATTTTTGCCACGTTTTTCTCTTGTTTCCCAGCTTCTTCTTGTGTGGGTTTAGAAAGTCACGGTGTCCCTATCATAGGTCCCATGTCATTTCAAGCACTCATTTTTATCATTAGTATCATCTTTACTTGACTGAAAGTGTTTAAATGTTGGGAAAAAAAGAAAGTGCTTTAAAAAAATTAAATTTTTTATTTTATTTATTTATTTTTTTTATATCTTTATCAAATATATATGATCATATGAAAATAAAGTATGTGTGTTCTTTTGGGTTGTTTCAGAGCGCCTTTGACATTCTTTTGAACCTGACGTACAAGCCTTCTGATCAGGAGTGTCATTTTCTGTAAGTTTCTTCTTGTGGGGTTTTTTTTGTGTTTTTTTTTTTTTAGAATTGATAATTTGATGTTAATGGAATGCTTAGTAAATGCATTAATTTTTTTTGGATGCTTTAGATAGAACAGTAATTATTGTCATTTGCTGAAGATATAAAAGATATACTGTGATCTTTATAATTTAAACAGATAGGCCTTGTATATGTGAATCATTTTTTCTGAATATTTGGTAAAAGTAAAATCAAATTAAAAAGAAAAGATAGATAATGATGACTGTCACTTTGCCTGGCATGTTTTTACTTTTAAGGTATTGATAAGCCTGTGTTTTGCTCTTTCTTACGGAGGTAATATTTAAAAAAAAAACACCCAAAAAACATTTCCCATCATATGCTTGAAGGCATAGAACTCTGTTTTGATGTTTAGAAATCTGAGAGAAACCTCACTGTATTGAATACCCATGTTAAAAAAAAAAAAAAAAAAAAAAAAAAAGCAGCTACTGTCACTTAATGCTGGCAAGTTGTCTCTTCTGAAATTACATGAGCTGCATCTTTGGACAGGTTGGACACTTTTCCAGGCACCTTTCGCCGCAGGAAAGTGAAGAAGGTAAAATTTACTTGAAGACTTATTCTTTTGTGACTGCGCTCTTCCTCCACCATCCTTTCCTCTTATTCATGTGTGTGTATGCATGTGTGTGTATGTACTCATGCATGAGTGCTTGTGTGTGAATGTGTGTGTGTCTGTGTGCGTGTGTTAATTGATGTGTGCATTTGTTGTATATGTATAGGTGCACGATCATTCATGTGTGTGTACGAGTGTGTTTAAACGTGCCTTGATGAGCATGTCATACTCCCTCTCTCCAAAATCACAGTGTTGTACAGTTTTTAATGTGTTCTTCATATTTTATTGCAGTAAACTGCTGACTTGTGCATTGCAGTGTTCTGAACAGACATGTGGATACAAGCCTTTACGCACGCATAGTAAACTTTGAAAACATATTACAAAGGCTGTTCCATGTTACTAAAAACAACAACAAAAACGTGTATGACAATTGAAAACTGAAACTTGTGCTACCGAGGATTTTTCAAAGGGGCAGATCTTTGAGTGGTATGTTGTGAGAAATATTAATAATGTAAGTGTACGTGATAAAGGAAAAAAGTATTGGCAGCATGGTTTAATGTACACTCCTTACCACAGTGAAGTTCAACTGATTTCAAACAACTGAGACCACCAAAAATTGAAAGGATTCAAACTACCTGCAGAACTGAAACTGGTCTAATTGGCTGTTGTTTTTCGCATTCACCTATTTTTGGAATGCCATACAGTTTGTGCTTGGTAGTATGCTTGATGCTCAAAGAAGCCATTTTTTCTTATTCTCTAATTCATACTGCAGTATCAGTTTTTGTGTATATGTGTTGTTGTGGAGGTTTTTTTTGTTTGATTTTGTTGTGTTTTGTTTGCATTTTGCAAACAATGCGAGCATCAGTTTCAGGTCAAACAGAAGTCGTGTATGAACCAACAATGAAATCAGAAATCAGTGTTCTTGGTAAACAGATGTGTTTGAATGCAGGTGCACCCTGGCTCTGTTTTGATGTGGGTTCTTCATGACGACACTGACAGTTAAACGTGTAGAATCTTTGTCCAGGGGGACCATGAAACATTCACAAGGGCCAGTGTTCAGAAAGTGTTGGGAGACATGATGCCATCTGATTTCTCCAGGTAAGTCCCAGCAATCTTCGCATCTGTTGGGGTGGGGAAGGGATCGGGAGCAGGGACAGAGAGACAGATAAAAAGAAAAGAGAAGTAAAATGGGAACAAAGAATGCATGTATTCTGCCAGTACTTAAGTGTTTGGAAAGGTGATGTCCAGGAACAATCAAAGTTTGTGTTGTTCTGTGGATGAAATGCTTTTGCAAAAAAAAAAAAAAAAAAAAAAAAAAAAAATTAATGTCACCTTTTTATCAGTAAATATATCAACAATTTAGATGATAAAATATTTTTTTTTACCCAGAGGCGTTTGATTGGCTGAGAGCGGACAGGGCCAAGACTGCTCGTCTTTTCACTGTTTGCCGCGCGAAATTTGGCCAAGCAGAGCAAACCGTTAGGCCTAGTTTGCATCAGTTTGACATGGTAAGTATATGTAACACCAAACATGGAGTATAATACAAACTCCTCCTATCGTGTTGCAGGAAGTTTTCCTGTCCCCCGGCCGCACCCAGAGAAGCTTGCACCTGTGACATCTCTGTGTCTCATGATGCTGTGTTTGTAGCAGGTAAAGTCAGTTCCCTTCTGCTGTGTTTTGTTCAAGATACTGATAGCTATGACTCCATGCCATCATGAAATAAAAAAGGATAGTATAATTATGTCACACGTCCAAATGACATGATGATAACACCTTTAACTCACTCAGTACGGCCAGTCCTCTCTTCTCCTCTACACAGACCCCTCGGATGTCCAGTGGGTGTCTGAATGACCCAACCTTTAGCTTCCGTCGTCAGAACTGTGGTATTCTTTGTCAACATTCACGTTTTCAGTATAAGAGCCTTCCGCTTGCAATATTTTGATGACGGTAAATGGGGTGAAACGCTGTTAACGTTGTCTCTTTCGCCGTTCGTATGGAAAGAGTTAATGCAAAAAACAAACAAAAAAAGATGTGTGACCCCATAATGAAGGGACGTATAGGTCTGAGGACTTCTGATAATCTACTGTGACTGCTACATTTACTGTTCAGTATGTGTGTTGAGGCTGGGGACATGACACTGGCTGCTGGATGAAAAAAACCATGTATTCTGTTTTCCAATATAAATGTGATACTGTTTAATTATGTATGCTATTCAATACAAAAGCAGTCACCACTGAGATCTGGAAAAGAAGATGGCGCTGGATAGGACATTCTAGCAGCAACAAGTCATTGGTCAGACTTGAGACACAAGAGTAACCAGTCACTGGTCTGACTCAAGAGAGAAGAGCAACAAACTGATTGATTGATTGATTGATACGGATACTTATATAGCACCTACCCTCGGTTGGAGACCAAGCTCTAAGTGCTTTACAAACACGGGTTCATTTGCACAACAGGCTGCCTACCTGGGTAGAGCCGACTGACGGCTGTGGCTGACATGTAACATTTGACGTGTGTTACACTTTTGTTTATTTACCCTGGGGTGTGCATGCTGGGTATATTCTTATTTCCATAACCCACCGAACGCTGACATGGATTACAGGATCTTTAACGTGCATATTTGATCTTCTGCTTGTGTATACACACAAAGAGGGTTCACGCACAAGCAGGTTTGCACATATGTTGACCTGGGAGATTGGAAAAATCTCCACCCTTTACCCACTGGGCGCCGTCACTGCCATCATTGGTCAGATTCGAGAGAGAGGAGCAACAAATCATTGGTCTGACTTGAAACACAAAGAGTACGAGTCCTGGGTCTGTCCTGAGACGTGGGAGGACGCATGTTGCAGGTCGTTACCAGAAGTACAGCCGAGAGCTGAGCCAGACACCGTGGATTATTGATGGGGAGCTGAAGATGCAGAGCTCTGTTCAGGACCTGGTCTGTCAGGTCATCCTGGGTCGCTTCAGACCCGCAGGTCAGGTCACTGGTGTGTGTGTGTGTGTGTGTGTGTGTGTGTGTGTGTGTGTGTGTGTGTGTGTGTGTGTGTGTGTGTGTGTGTGTGTGTGTGTGTGTGTGTGTGTGAGTGTGTGTGTGAGTGTGTGTGTGTGTGTGTGTGTGTGTGTGTGTGTGTGTGTGTGTGTGTGAGTGTGTGTGTGAGTGTGTGTGTGTGTGTGTGTGTGTGTGTGTGTGTGTGTGTGTTTGTTTTTTGTGCTATAAAATGATGAATGAAATGGAATATAGATATATGGCTATATAGATATTTATGTTGTGCCACAGCTAGCTGAATAGAATAGAATAGAATGAATTGAATCTACATGTTTTGCTACAGCTGAATGAATTCAGTGTATAGCTGAGTGAATAGAATGAAATATACATGGATCGCTACAGCTGGGTGAATAGAATAGAATAGATAGAGACAGAGAGAGAGAGAGAGAGATTCAGACAGATAGAAATGTGCTGCATCCGAGCGAATAGAATACACACACACACACACACACACACACACACACACACACACACACACACACATGTTTTGTGCTGTTGTTGATTAAATAGAACAGAATAGAACATACATGGTGTGCAACAGCTGACTGAATAAAAAAGAATACTTTAATGTCATAAAACTCTAAGGTTTACAAGACACAGGAGAATACGTACAAATATGACAGTAATAGTTGTTGTTTTTTTAAGCGCTGGGTAGTAGTCTTCATGTTAATGCCTTTCCACTATGAGTGATATTGAGAGTGCTGGATGTCACTGTCTGTCCAGTTTGTGTGTGTTGGTTGGATTGGAATGGCGTAAACCTCTTGTTGAACAAGAATGACAGTTTTTTCTCTTTTTTTTTTCCTCTCTCTCTTTTTGAGATTTTTTTTCTTTTTCTTTTTGGTTGGGGGTTGGGTCGGGTGAGGCAGTAAGGATTTGGAATACATGGCCATGATTGAGTGTTTAGGTATGTGTTTATTTTTGCTGTGTGTGTTGTAGAATGTTCATGTGTGTGTATCATATGAATTTTTACTGTGCCCATTTGTGTGTATGAGTGTGTATGTTATGGGCAGGCACCTGTAACTGTTGTGAGTGTGCGCATGTGTCGTGGTTGTGTGGAGAATGAATTTTAGTACATACTTTGTCACAATGTATTTCTCCGTGTGAAACTCTGGCTGCTCTCCCCAGGGAACGTGTGTTGAGACAGTGCAGCCGTGTCACCATTTTTTTCTTTCTTCTTTTTTTCTGCCTGCAGGTGTATTTGTTTACCTTTCAAAATGGATTTTCATGTAGAACTGTGCCAGGGACAATCCTTTTGTTGCCATGGTTTTTGTGTTGTTGTTTTGGGTTTGGTTTTTTTTTATGGGCTAAGTACATGCTACACATGGGACCCCAGTTTATTCTCTCATGTGAATGACTAGAGTCCAGACCACCACCCAAGGACAATGGGAGGGGGGGGGGTGTGTGGGGGGGGGGAATACTGGCGAGTGTGGGGTTCAAACGTGTGCTCAGATTCTTCTCTCCCTTCCTGGGGGAACGCATTTCCACGAGGCCACCACTCCATTTGTGTGTGTGAATTAGAATCATTGTCTTGAAAACCATCAGTGAGGGTATATAGACACAACACCATCTCCAAACAAACCTGGTAACAGTTTCTTTTCTTTCTTTTTTTCTTTTTTTTTTTGTTCACGTTTTTGTGTATGTGAAATTTCAGATCACAAGTTTTCGGCATCAGGAAGAGAAGATGTTGATGTTCGGATGCTTGGATTGGGTGAGTGATTCTATGTACAGTGGGTAGTGTTCATAGGAATCCTTATGAATTTATTACTATAATCAAATTCTAGCTGAGATCATCAGGACAGCATTTGCCATCTCTGCTGTTTGATGGCCATAGTCAGAGATGACTGACTATCATACATACAGATCTTGAATCATGAAAAAGCTGGGGCACACAGGAGTAATGCAGAGAGGGCTGTTACGCTGTCTACTTGTGACTTATACTCATAACTTTTAGGCTGTCAGTATAGGACAGATGCTAATAAAGTGTGTGCTCACAAATCTACAGCAGTTAGCAGGTTGTGTTCTTCATCTGCATTCATTGTCTGCCACTCCCACATTCACTCATTTGTACGAGTAGGCATTTTTATGCAAGAACGTTTTTATCCCACCATGTAGGCAGGCCACACTCTATATGGAAGGAGCTCATGCTGGGTATCTTCTTCTTCTGTAACCCACCAACACTGACTGTGGAATCTCTAATGTGTGCATTTGATCTTCTGTGTGTGTGTATATACACACAGGGGGTTCAGGCACTAGCAGGTAACACATCTGTCGACCTGGGAGACTGGAAAAATCTCCACCCCCTAACCCACTGGACACCATGACAAGGACCTTCAGATTGAAATTCCAATGCTTTGATTACTCGGCTGTAGTACCTGTCTTAGCAGTTCGTGATTCCATTATTGATTTTTTTTCTCATGGTGTCTGCTTGATTGTGAAAATTACATTGGACACATGCGCTTATTCATTCTCAGTCAGGGTGTTCACTTCAGCCATGATCGTCTCTCATCAGCGTAAGTCTTACAGATCATGTTTAATGACTATGGACAGGTTGAATATACATACAAAACCTTGATCAGAAAGTACATCGTTGTTTGATGGTAGAAATCTTACATGTCTTGATAGCAGAAAATAAACTTAAACTCAAAAACTTGAGGAGGGAGAGGGATGGAAGTGTGGGGGTAGGAGGCGGGGGGTATGAAAGGGGTGTGTGGTGTTAAAGGGAAAAGAAGCAAAATATATAGAATAATCATGTACATGTATTGTGCAACCAGTTTGGAAGGGAATGAATGACCAACATGCGTCATGAGGTAAATCATTGGGGATAACTGGTGATGATACTTGTATAAAACAGGATGATGGTTCCTGATTCATTGGAACAGACAATGAAGGAGGTTATTTACTATTTTGTATGTGTGCGTGTGTATATGCACGTGTGTGTGTGTGTGTGTGCACGTGTGTGTATGTGTGTGTGTGTGTGTGTGTGTACGTGTGTATGTGCATGTATGTGTGTGTGTGTGTATTTTACAGACTATATCCCATGTTTTATGACATACTGTAGAGACAGAATTTAATTTGTTTTCAAGGGTATTTGAGAGAGAATATTCCCACTGTAGATTGGCAGTCTTAAAAAAAATCACGGGAGTAGTGGACAGACATTTACAATATAATAATCAGCAAACCTTCATACAGCAAAAGAGCAGGCCAGGGAAGGAAGGGGCAGAGGGGGTATAGGGGGGGCCAGGGGGTGTAAGGTGGGGTGCGGAGGGGTGGGGGGGGGGTGAGGCAGGGGGAAAGTGGCATTGAGAAAATAACAACAACCACAACTGAGGCAGTCTTCTTCTTCTTCTTCTTCTGCGTTCACTCGTATGCACACAAGTGGGCTTTTACGTGTATGACCATTTTTACCCCACCATGTAGGCAGCCATACTCTGTTTTTGGGGGTGTGCATGCTGGGTTTGTTCTTGTTTCCATAACCCACTGAACGCTGACATGGAATACAGGATCTTTAACGTGCGTATTTGGTCTTCTGCTTGCATATACACACGAAGGGGGTTCAGGCATGAGCAGGTCTGTTGACCTGGGAGATCGTTAAAATCTCCACCCTTTACCCACCAGGCGCCGTTACCGTAATTCGAACCCGGGACCCTCAGATTGACAGTCCAATGCTTTAACCACTCGGCTATTGCACCCGTCGAGGCAGTCTTCAAACCAACATCAAGGGTTGGAATGGGGCATGCTGCTAACAAAGGGACAGAGACTGACAGTCTTATAATTACCCGAGTGTGCACTGAGGATGGGGAAAAGAGAATATATATATTCAAATTTTTTTTCATATTAAATTAATTCAGTGTTTAATGTTTTTGTGTTGAGTACCCCGTCCGTGTTTGTTTTTTCCGCACCTGATGTCGTTTCTCTTAATGAGATGAAGAAGTTATTCTGATTATTATTACGTAATCACAGAATACAGAAAAATAAAAGAAGAGAAAGGGGTGTTTTGCTAATGAACGTGTTCGCTGATATAAAGTTGAATTGATTTGTGTGTGTGTGTGTGTGTGTGGACAGGTCGACCATTTGTTGTTGAGCTAATCAACCCACACAGAATTAAGTTCTCCCCTGAGGATCTCAAAGCCATACAGAAGGTAGGCTTTGTGTGTGTGTGTGTTTGTGTGTGTGTGTGTGTGTGTTTGTGTGTGTATATGTTTGTGTGTGTGTTTATGTGTGTGTGTGTGTGTTTATGTGTGTGTGTGTTTGCATGTGTGTTGGGTGTGTGTGTGTGTGTGTGTTTATGTTTATGTGTGTGTGTGTGTGTGTGTGTGTGTGAATGAATGATTGTACATTAGTATTGTGCTATCAACCAGCTTGAAGCGTTTTACAACACATCACTCAGACAGTCTTTTTTCGCTTTGTTGTTGTTGTTGTTGTTGTTGTTTTTTGGGGGAGGGGGGATATCGTATGTGTGTCAATGTTTGCGTGTGAATGGATCAGATTAGGTGGATCTGCTTCACAGCTTGTACCCGTTATTTTATGGTCATTTGTAAACCAATAGACTTGTGCAAATGGAAGCCTCAAGTTGCATCCACAGCCTATGTGCAGCAGTTTTGGAATTTGAGTAATCGTGATGATTCTTAGCAAATGTTTTCTGTTACTTTGTGCACATTCTAACCAAAATGAAAAACTTTGTTCAAGAGTCATATCATATTCTTGCTCACTGTTGAGAACTTACAATGTTGATGCTATTTCAGTTGTGTTTGTCATGTGTGATTACGCTGTGTTTCAGGAAACTAATGCCAAGACAGACAGCATTGGGATCCGTGACTTGCAGATTGTCACAAGGTCTGTGGTGCATGAGTATGTGACGTGTGTGTGTGTGTGTGTGTGTGTGTGTGAGTGTGAGTATGTGTGTGTGTGTGTGTGTGTGTGTGTGTGTGTGTGTGTGTGTGTGTGTGTGTGTGTGAGTGTGTGTGTGTGTGTGTGTGTGTGTGTGTGAGTGTGTGTGTGTGTATGAGTGTGTGTGTGAGTGTGTGTATGTGTACATGTGTGTGTGTGTGTGTGTTGTATTTGAAACATTGTTACGGATTGAGTAATCAAAAGTTTGTTGTTTTTTTATAAATATTATTTCATAAATGCTTTCTTTTTTTTTTATATTGTTTGTGTGGTGTGTGGCAGGGAGGACGTGGGCAAGCTGAAGGAGGGGGAGGAGGACAAGTCCAAGATGTACACCGCGCTGTGTTGGTGTGAACGTCCCCTCACCTCTCAGGACACACAGACACTGGACAGCACCAAGGTACTCTCTGTCTCTTGTACTTCTGTCCATCTGTAGACGTGTGTGTGTGTGTGTGTGTGTGTGTGTGTCGTGTGTTGTGTTTTTGTTGTTTTTTGCATGTGCGTGGGATGTTTGTGTGTTTGTGTGTGTATCTGTGTGTTTGTTTGCATGTGTGTTGGGTGTATGTGTGTGTGTGTGTGTGTTAGTGTGTGTGTGTGTGTGCGTGCGTGTGTCTGTGTTTGTGTGGGCGTGTGTAGTTTTTCTTTCTTTAGTTTAACAACTTTTCACTACAAAGTGATATTAGACAAGGGGGGCGACAATGCTAGGGATGAAAATTGCTACTTAAGTCTGTGTGTGTGTGTGTGTGTGTGTGTGTGCGAGCATGTGTTTGTGTGTATATTTGTGTGTTTGTTTGCACTTGTGTGCGAGAGTGCTTACACACATGCAGGCAAGTGTGTGTATATGCATGTGTGTATTTCTTCTTTATTTGGTACCTGCTTCTTGCCTTGATTACAAGGATGAATTTGATCAGATGCAGTTCTAGTTGGATATGAGGATCAGTTTGTATGTAAAACGATTCCACATGCAGAAAGAATATACTCATATTTGGATGATTCATCTTGGGGCAAAGACCTTCGCTTTCATCTCAAATTCAGCTTGGGGCAAAGATCATGTTAAAGCGCTTAGAGCTTGGTCTCCGACCAAGGATAGGCGCTATATAAGTATCCATATCAATCAATCAATCAATCTTCAATCAAAGAGTTTACCATTTTGAGGCTGTTCATCCATCAACAGATCTGATATGAATTTATTGTTTAGAACTTCTTCTTCTTCTTCTGCCTTCATTCATATGCACACGAGTGGGCTTTTACGTGTATGACCGTTTTTACCCTGCCATGTAGGCAGCTATACTCCGTTTTCGGGGGTGTGCATGCTGGGTATGTTCTTGTTTCATAACCCACCGACATGGATTACAGGATCTTTAACGTGCGTATTTGATCTTCTGCTTGCATATACACACGAAGGGGGTTCAGGCACTAGCAGGTCTGCACATATGTTAACCTGGGAGATCGGAAAAATCTCCACCCTTTACCCACCAGGCGCCGTCACCGTGATTCGAACCCGGGACCCTTAGATTGACAGTCCGACGCTTTAACCACTCGGCTATTGTCCCCGTCGCTTGTTTAGAACGGTTCCCATTTATTCTGCTTATAAGATGGAGAAGTATGAGGCCTCAGTGATATCAAAAGTTTCTTAGTTTTGAAAAAAAACAATGTCCGTCCATGGCCTTTGAGTGGGACTTTGGATGTTAAGAAAAAAAAAAAATTGAATGTGTTGCTATGATCAGTGAAGTCTGTGTCTTCTTTGATGTGTGCATACAGAATGTGTGTTTGCATTCATTGGGTTACTGCATCTTTATTTGCACTTACTTGACATATGCATGTGTGTGTATGTGATGTGTTTCAGAGTTCAAGTTGTGATGTGTGTGTGTGTGTGTGTGTGTGTGTGTGTGTGTGTGTGTGCAGTGTGTGCATGTGTGAGTATGCACAAGTTTTTATATTGATATGCACTTGCATGTATCCTAATTTTTACTGTATCTGTGTTTGTGTATGATTTTCAGTTTATGTTCGTATCTTGTTATGTATTATCACCCCCAATATTCCTTGTGACCCTGGTACACTTGGTAATAAAGACATATTCTATTCTATTCTATTCTATACTATTGCCTCTTTTTCCTTTACATGTGAATGTGTCACGAGTGTGTGTGTGTGCATTCTGTTGTTGCAGGATCTTGTTCTGTATCAGAAGACCCCAATCAGAGTTCTACACAGGTGAGTGCTGTGTGAAGTGATTGTTGTTGTTTTGTATTTAGAATGAAGGTTTATTTTATGAATGGAAATACACAGTGAAATACTTTTGACAGCTGTGAAGAAAGAACTGGGAAAGTCTTCAACTATATGCTATCGTAAACCTTTTTTTTTTTTTTTTTTGACGAAGGAATTTAAATAGAATACCTAAAAACACTTCCATAGTAATTCTTATAGTTGAATCTTGTCCGATTTGTGTTTCACTTTCAAGTCACAGACACTTGACAATGACAAAAAGAAGACAAGTTTTTCTTTTACATGCCATTTTCGTTCTGTCATTTTCATTGCGCAAAATGCCTTCAACAGTAAGGTGAGAATGTTTACAGAATTTATTACTGTCGTTTCAAACAGCATGGTAAATATGATAACATGATATTGAGTGTCATTTTTTTTTTTTTGTCAGACGGACGTTAGCGACCCGAGAAAGGAAGATCTACTCAATGACGGTGGAGCCTGTCAACGGTCTGCAGTTCAACCTGCACCTTAGCACACAGGCTGGGACGTATCCTTTGGGAGTTTGGCGTTTCATGCCTTTTACCCATCGACCAGTTTCTGTCAGGAGGAAGGTGGCAGAATGGTTAACTCTCTCCATACGAACGGCGAAAGAGAAGACGTTAACAGCGTTTCACCCCAATTACCACCATCAAAATATTGCAAGCGGAAGGCTCTTATACTGAAGAAGTGAATATTGACAAAGAATACCACAATTCTGACGATGGAAGCTAAAGGTTGGGTCATTCAGACACCCACTGGACATCCGAGGGGTCTGTGTATAGGAGAAGAGAGGACTGGCCGTACTGAGTGAGTTAGGACGCTTACCTGCCAATACAGTGTCCGTGAGGGTCTGGGTTGGGATCCGTTCTCTCAAGTTTAACTTGAAATCCAACTGAGTGTTTAGTAATTCGGAAGAGATGATAAAACTACGTCCTGTGTGCAGCACGCTCTTGGCACACAGAAAAAGAACCCATGGGAAGATAAGTGTTGTCCTCTGGCAAAACTGAATGGAAGAAGTCCACTTTGATAGGTTCACAAACATATGTGCGTGCACTCAAGACCTGACTAGCTCGCTGGGTTATGCCACTGTCAGGCATCTGTGTAGCAGACGTGTAGTAGCTTTTGTCGGTTAACACGCCCTTGAGAAACTGAAAGTGAAATGTATTTCGTCAAAAGAGGGCGCTAGCCAGCGGGACAAAGGGGAGGTTACCTACTTCCGGGAGGTTATCGGCCGTAGTTTCGTTTTCTCCGCATAGGCGGATAGTAGTTTGCACAGGACAGGAATGTCAGACCCCTGCCGGAGTCTGCACTAGTTGGGTCACGGTAAGTATGTTATTTAAACTTAATTTTAGATAGAAAATTTCCTTTTACCCAATTACCATCTTCTGTCCATGTGGTCTTCTTCTTCTTTGTGGGCTGTGACTCAACATTCTCTTGTATACACAAGCAGGCTTTCACATGTATGACCTTTTTTATCCCCACCTTGTAGGCAGTCAGGCCCAATACTCGGCTTATATCACAGATTGACATCAGTTTACATTTGGGCCAACAGCAAAGTGAGAGCTGTATTATCAGTGGTTTCTCCAGTCAGTGGGAAACCATTTACAGCTTAGTCTTTTGTGAAGGACTATGACTCTCAAACTAGGAGGCGAAATTGCACTGGCTCTTAGTGCTGCAGCCTTGTGGGCTAGTTGGCCTTTGGGAACCATCCCAACGCCGACTGTCCTAAAACCCTCTAGGCCGAGAGAGTGGGGATGTACTTGGGCAAGACACTCTCCACTATAATCAAATTCTAGCCCAAATAGTCGGAACAGCAGTTGCCTCCTCTGCTGTTCTGATGGTCATAGTCGGACACGACTGATTATCATATATATGTAGGCAGTCAGACTATGTTTTGGGGGGCATGCATGCTGGGTATGTTCTTGTTTCCATAACCCACCTTATGTTGACAAGGATTACGGGATGTTTCATGTGCGTATTTGAACTTCTGTGTGCATATACACATGAAGGGGGTTCAGGCACTAGCAGGTCTGCACATCTGTTGACTTGGGAGATGGTACGATTGAAAGTCCAACGCTTTAACCCTTCACCTGTTGCACCCATCTGATGCTGGGATCAAACCATGACCATTGAATTGAAAGTCCAGTGCTCAGACCACTCATTTATTACACCCTTTGCCGAAGTCTGTATTCTGATACGTTAGTTAGAAGTTGCCCTCCTCAGTTTTGCTAATTTCCACTGTCATATTAGACGACACACACACACACACACAAAAGGAATAAGAGGCTGGGGTGGGAGAAGGGAGTGGCAGAGGGGGAATGGTGGTAAAGAAATACATACATTTAAACCCTTACATATATGTGCCAGTGTGTGTGTGTGTGTGTGAGGGAGAGAGAGACACAGACAGACAGTTTCAAAAAAAAAAAAGGAAAAAAGGGGGGGGGGGAATAAAAGGACAAACAAATGAAACATATGCAAAATGATTGAAGAACGAAAAAACAAAAACATTAGTTAAGATTTCTACGTTGGTGTATTTCACTGCCGTCACTGTCAGGCCGGTGTTGTCCTTGACTGCAGTCAGGTACGTGAAGGAGTTTGTTCACGGCGACTTTGGTCGCACCCAGCCCAACCTGAGGACGCTGCTGGGTGCTGACTGCGACATTCTGGCGCTGGACGTCACGGTACGTCGTCGTCGTCGTCTTCTTCTTCTGATGATGATGATGATGATGCTGTTATTGTGTTTGTGCTATGTTTCTGTCCATAGTTTTCTCTTTGCCTTTGAGGGCTGGATGTACAAAAACGCATGTATGCTTGTTCCACTACTGGATGTCACACAGTATGTCTTCTTCTCCTTCTGATGTTGTTATGTTTATGTTTTGTGTTTGTCTATATACGTATTTGAGCATGTCCTGTATTAGTTATTATGTTTATGTAATGTGTTTGTATACGCATTGGAGTATGTCCTGTGCAGTTATTATGTTTATGGAATGTGTTTGTATTTGAGTATTATTTTGTTTATGTAATGTGTTTGTCTATATACGTATTTGAGTATGTCGTGTGTCAGTTATTATGTTTATGTAATGTGTTTGTCTATATACGTATTTGAGTATGTCCTGTGTCAGTTATTATGTTTATGTAATGTGTTTGTCTATATATGCATTGGAGTATTTACTGTGTAGTTATTATGTTTATGCAATCTGTTTGTCTATATATACATTTGAGTATGTCCTGTGTCAGTTATTATGTTTACGTAATGTGTTTGTGTACACATTTGAGTATGTCCTGCACAGTTATTATGTTTATGTAATGTGTTTGTCTATTTAAGCGTTTGAGTATGCCCTAGTGTCATGTCTGTATGTCTTCAACCCTTGTTATTTTTGTGAATATTTTGATTTAATTTTCTCTTTGCCCTTGAGGGCTAGATGTAAAAAATATCACACATATGCTTACCCCACTTACCTCAATAAAAAAAAAAAAGTTCCTTCCTTCCTTCCTTCCTTCTCTTTCTCCCTAAACTGTGTGAGAAGTCATTGCAGAAGGGGAAGGAAGAGGGAGGTGGGGGAGTGTGTGTGTGTGTGTGTGTGTGTGTGTGTTCATACCTGAAGGTATTTTACCATAATAAACACAATTAAGTTTTGCTTCACTGAGTGAAGCAGGAGTGTCTCCTGTCAGCTTGTACCCAGGTGAACAGAGGTACAGCACTGTCTGAATAACTTTGCAGTGGATGCACAGTAAACCAGTGAGAAGGAGAAGAAAGGTACAGGGAAACACACCAAAAGAAAACTCCCTCCACATTCAGGCTTCTGGTCCTTTTCTTCGTGTTCTTTTTTTTTTTTTTTTTTCATTCTTTTTTTCCCCAGCAGATATGGTGTAGCTTGTATGGATTATTTGTATTTGTATTTCTTTTTCTCACAACAGATTTCTCTGTGTGAAATTTGGGCTGCTCTCCCCAGGGAGAGCATGTCACTACACTACAGCGCTACCCCTTTTTTTTCTTTCTTTTTTTTTTTTTTTTTCCTGCTTGCAGTTTTATTTTGTTTTTCCTATCGAAGTGGATTTTTCTACAGAATTTTGCCAGGAACAACCCTTTTGTTGCCGTGGGTTCTTCCACATGCTTTGAGACTGAAGCTGAAACATATTGTTTTTACTACAGGCTTACAGCATTGGCTTGTTTCAGTTGAGGAATGATTCCCTGTGTGTTTTGCAGGCTGTGAACATTGACTGGCCGCCAAGAATCGACCCTGCCCCGGAGGACGAAGCAGAGAGCGGTATTGTCCAGGGGACAGGCACCAGTGGGGAGCTTTCTCAGTCCTGCAGCATGGCCCAGAACCAGCCACAGAGTCACCGTGAAACGGAAGCTCCGTCAGTGGCAGTTTGATCAACTGTGGCTGAAGTGAAAAGGTCTCATCAACTGTATAACAGACGTTATGAGTGGAGAAAGTGAGAAGTTTCATCCTTCAGTTAATGGATGGTTTTAGTTCCTTTGTGTACATCTTCCTACTGCTGCAATTGTGTGCAAGGATGCTCTGTTGAAATGTGTTCTGTTGGAATAAAATCATTTCTGAAGTTTTTTTGAAATATCTTGTTGTCTTTTATCATCCTGTATTTTCTCTGTGTGTGTGTGTGTGTGTGTGTGTGTGTGTGTATTTGTGTGTGTGTATCTGTGCTTGTGCGAATATGTGCATGTGTGTGTTTATATTGTGTGAGTGTGTATGTTTATTTGTGTGTGTGTGTATATACATGTCCGTTTCATATGTGTGTACGTGCTTCTGTATCTGTGTTTTTCCTGTGTGTGTGTGGGCATGTGGGCGCATACTGCTCGTGGTCT
>NC_134879.1:27128201-27135701 GCF_041734735.1 Babylonia areolata
GGAACATGAGGACCTTCCAAAAGTGCTGATCCTACATGATTCAGTAATGAATGGAGTACACGAAAAAAGACTTGGAAGATCATACTGCTTTCAGGCTTCGAAACAAAGGAACCACACCTTACATGCGACACAGAAATCCCTACAAGAGTTTTCTTCACCCCCAGAAAAAACGGACCTTGTTGTAATTCACTGCGGTATCAACGACCTGAAAGTGAACGAACCTACAGAACTATGCAAAACATTCGTTTCCACAATAAAAGAAACAGCGCAGAAAAACACCCATATAAAATTCGTCATAAGCAAAGTCACACCAGTAAAAGATAAAAAAACAGAAATCAGAAGACAGCTGTTTAACGCTATCGTCAGTTCCGACCTGTACGATGTGGCCAACATTTCATTTGTAGAAAATGATAACATCAAACCGCATCATCTTCGGGACGGCATCCATCTGAATCAGAGGGGGTCCAGTCTACTGGCAGCCAACGTAGGGCGACACGTCCGAGATCTGCTGTGGGAGAGACCAAGACGACCTGCACGCCCCACCAGATACCATCCACACCAGTTCTACCCCGCACGTCCTCGTCATGACTGGTACAACAATTACGCCGTCCTGACAGACTGGTCCATGTATTGACATTTGCATCACCTTAAACGCCACAGCCAGCCTTGACTGTTTTCACCACAGAGACAGAACTGCTGTGTTTTCTACACTTCGCCGTTTCTAACACAATATAATTTCATCTTATTAGACGTTAAGCATTTTATTTTATTTTATGTATTTATTTATTTTTTTCATAACTAGTCCATACAGCTACTGTTAAGTGACTATAATTACTGTTTAATTTTCGATTTACAACTGTGGTAAGTCGAATAAGTAGCTGACTCAATCACAAATTGTATAATTATTATTATTATTATTATTATTATTGTTGTTGTTGTTTTATTTTCTAATTTAGAGTTTCTTATTTTCTTTTTCCTTATACCCTCCACACACTATACCCAACATAAACATACTCTCCTCCATAATGCCCCCCATTCGCAAACAGGCAATCCAGGTTATGCAGTGGAATGCTAGATCCATCTCCACAAATTTACCATATCTTATCCAGCATTTGGCAAATAATAACTACCAAGCACTTATATTACAATCACTTAATGTTAAGAAGAATAAATTACCCAAGCTTCCAGGTTATTATTACCCACCTGTGCACCAGAATGTAGATGCTGCCACAAAAATCAGTGCCGCACTATATATTCAAGAAGGAATAGAGTACACCGTATGCTCTCCACCAGCACCTAACACTACTCCAGATTTTCATTCATGCGCGGCACGTATTAGGTTCAGTGATCATCTTACTCTACGTGTCGTATCTGTGTATTTACCGAGAGGCCCAAACGAAGTAAACACGGAATGGTTACATAATATTCAGGATAATGAAAAATGGTTGATTGGGGGAGATTTTAACGCCCATTCTCCTTTTTGGGACAAAGATTGTGTATCAGTTACTTGTAACCGCTTTGTAGAAAATATTGTTGATTCCTCCTTGAGCCTTTTAAATGATGGCAGCGTTACCAGAATCCCTGATATTGTCACTCACAGGGCATCTGCTATAGATCTGTCTTTCATATCCCCTACGTTGTATCCAGAATGTAAATGGACGACATATAAAGATACATTGGGAAGTGATCACTTACCGATCATCATGACTTTTAATGTAACTCAAAGACCTACAGAATTTCAAAAAGACAAAGTTCCAAGATATAAATATAAAGATGCTAACTGGGAGAAATTCGAAAGTCTGCTTGCTAGCTATAACACAGAGTTCATAAACACCGCGGATATAGATACATTGTATTCATTCTTTACTGACACCATTTTACAAGCTGCCGACATATCAATTCCAAAATACAATTCACTTAAATCAAGCAAGCATTCGGGAAATATTTGGTGGACACCAGCCTGCGAAGCAGCAGTAGATAATAAAAAATCTAAATTTATTACTTATCTGAGCAACAAATCACCAGAGAATCTTATTGAAAAGAAAAAGGCAAATCATCATAGCAACATGGTCATTGCACAGGCAAAAAGACAATATTGGTCTTCCTTCTGTAATAGGGAGATTTCTGATCATAAAGATACTAAAAAGGTATGGAAAAAATTTAATGAAATGAAAGAAGGTATAAATTTGCCATCTTGTCCTATTAAGATAAAAGACAAAGATTTCCCGTCCAATGTAGAGAAGGCAGAAACATTTGTAGAAATGTTCTCGGAGTCTATGCGATTGGAAGGTCTCTCACTTAAAAACAGAAAACACAGAACCGAAGAAGAGAGCAAAAGTGATTATACAGATCCATGTCCTGATAACAGTCAGTACATCAATGCTCCACTCACGCTCAACGAGGTTAAAGAAGCATTAGTATCCCTCCCTAAAAAGAAAACATCTGTAGGACTTGATGCAGTCTCAAATG
The DNA here is from genome assembly GCF_041734735.1 of Babylonia areolata. Lineage (NCBI taxonomy): Eukaryota > Metazoa > Mollusca > Gastropoda > Neogastropoda > Buccinidae > Babylonia > Babylonia areolata. The sequence goes on from NC_134879.1 coordinate 27,130,671, forward strand.
AGATGCTGAGACATTTACCAGAAAATTTTGTTGTTTTATTGTTTGATATTTTTCAAAAGTGTTGGATTGATGGTTTAATGCCAGCACAATGGAAACAGTCTATTGTGATACCAGTTCATAAACAAGGAAAATGCAAAACAGATAAGAGCAGCTACAGGCCAATTGCACTAACATCACATACTGGTAAACTAATGGAAAGAATAATTTTGAGAAGGCTGATGTACTATTGTCATAAAAATAAGATTATCCCAATTAACCAAGCGGGCTTTCAGAGAGGTAGATCTGCAATTGATAATTTGGTAAAACTTACAACACATGTAAAACAACAATTCGCTAGAAGGAAAAACGTTCTTGCAACTTTTTTTGATGTGAAGAAAGCCTATGATCAAGTTTGGCATGCAAAGTTACTCTTTAAACTGAAATCTGTTGGCTTTTCAGGACATCTCTATGATTATATCAAAGATTTCCTGAGTGAAAGAAGTATACAGGTACGGGTCGGGAATACATACTCAAATCCTAAAACTCTTCACATGGGATTACCCCAAGGTTCTGTTATTGCCCCTGTTTTATTTAATATCTTGTTGAACGACTTACCCAAACACTTATCAAATGATGTGATCCTAGTGCAATACGCAGATGATATATGTATGTGGATGAATGTAACTATGAAACGGAATACATCCAAAAGGGCTTTAAACTATATCAAGAAAATATACCAACGAGAAATAGATAGATTAAATAGATATATTGCTGATAATGGTCTTACATTATCATCAGAAAAAACACATATTATGCTTTTTAACAATGGTACAAACCCAGAAGAGTTACCAACATTTAAGATTGAAAATGAGACAATTCAGTATAAAGATACTGTTAAGTTTTTAGGATTGATACTTACTTCAAAACTAACTTGGAACAGCCATATTGAATATATATTAACAAAAACAAGAAAATCTCTAAACTTACTCAAAATTGTGAGTAAACAATACTGGGGACAAGATACAACGATTTTGAAACATTTATCATCATCACTTATTCGATCCAAACTATCCTATGGACAAGAAGTCTTTTTCAATGCTCCAAAATATTTGCTAAAGAAACTTCAAAGCATAGACTGCAAAGCATATAGACTTGCCCTTGGTGTACCTTTCCATGCATCGACCCTCGGAACATACAAAGAAATAGGAGTACTACCTTTAGATGAATACCGAAACCTCGCATGTGCTAAATACGTACTGAGAAGCTCAACAACTGAAAATTATACATCAGAGGAAGTAAAAATTACATCCGAAAACAGCTTCCCCAAAAGAGCTAAAAACATATCTTATTTAACACCCATTGGCACGTTTGTGTCAAACCTGTTCGAAAAATCTAAAATTAATTCAGATGACGTAGACACACAGAAGACCGTAAGTCCATACCCCATCTGGGAGATGAATAAAGCACATTTTGATGTTAATCATACTGACATTAAAAAGAATGAAAATCCGAATATCATGGCAACGGAAGTCCGAGTACACCTTCAAAATAGATACCGTGATCATTTACAGATCTACACAGATGGCTCACTATTAGACAATGGCCAAGCAGGTTCAGCTTTTGTTATACCAGAACTGAAAACGGAAAGATCATACTATATTGGTAAAAATCGTTCAATATTCACTGCTGAACTTATTGCTGTTCTTATGGCTCTAAATCATATTCTTGATCTTCCAATTTGCCTTCTACAAGTCTTGTTTTGCGTTGATTCCAAATCTGTATTATGTGCTTTAAACTCACCAAATTGTAAGAACAAATCTAAAATCATACTAGAAATCAGCCACATTTTACATCTTTTAAGCTTGAAAGGAACACATATTACGTTTTTCTGGGTTCCTTCACATCTTGGTATTCTCTACAATGAATGGGCTGACAGGGCTGCAAGAAAAGGTGCAAAGGACGAACAGGGAACCATAGAACTTTATGTGCCTCTATCTGTACAAGAGGGTTATCGAATACTAGAAAAAACATCGTGGAACAAAGTCAGAGAATTATACCAAGAAAACGGCAAAGCTTTAAACCATAGTGTAATTAATGGTCAACAACCGGGAACTATCAATCAGTCAAATACATACAGTAATTCAATAAGATTAAGGCAGATTCATACATTATCAAACAGGATAAAACTGAACGCTTTTGTAACAAAGTTCAGCAAAGATGTCAGATGCATATGTGGAGAACATATTTCTAGCAACCATGTAATATTCGAATGTCAGAATCTAAAATGTTTTTTGCCAGACTTCACCAAAAGTTCTTTTGAATGTGTTATTAACAATTCCAATATGTTATTTGTTATTGCAGACGGTTTGCTGCATAGTCCTATAGGACATTTGTTATAGATGTTATATTTGTTTGATGTTGGCGTTTATAACGTTTCCATTTTTCCTAGCGTTGTCTCTCCCTATTCACCCTCCACACATACACACACTTTTACCCCTCCCCCTCTCACAGCCCCTACCCCCACGGTTTTTTTTTTTTTTTTTTTTTTTTTTTTTTTTCCCGTCTAATATCACTTCAAGTGGAAAGACGTTAAACTGAAGACAACAACAACATACACACACACACACACACACACTTTTTTTTTTCACAAAGACGCGTTTACACAGATAAACACACTCACATATGATATAAACACACAACACACATGCACACACAGTCTCTGTGTGTCTGTGTCTCTGTCTCTGTCTGCCTGCCTGCCTCTCTTTGTCTCTGTGTGTGTGTGTCTGTGTGTGTCTCTCTCTTTGTCTCTCTCTCGCTCTCTCTCCTTTCACCAAAGGGGGTTGGTTATGTTGCATCGAATAACTGCACTGACGGTGTCTGGTTTTACCAAAGGTCCCGACATCGTCGAAAGCTGGACCCCCCCCCCCCCCCCCACCACCCCTCCACCCCCTTCCTCCCCACGGACCAATTTTCACCCGTCAGTCGGACAAAATAATGGACTGTGTCTGATGGGTCGCGCGACAGGGTTATACACAGTGTGCCGCCTCGCTCCCCCCGGGGGGGGGAGGGGACTCGCTGGTCGTCATCACCTGTCTCCATCGACACCCCTCTCTGCTTCACCCTCTCCACACTCCACAGTCTCCAGATACAACTATATGAATAGAAATGATAGTGGGGGAGGTTGGCGGGGTGGTGGAGGGGAAGGGGGATGGGGTGGGCACGGAAAGAGAGAGAGACTGTGTGTGTGTGAAAGAGAGCCGACACAAAGTGGGAAAGAGAGAGAGAGGGTGGAGAGAGAGAAGGGGGTGGGGAAAGAGAGAGAGAGTGTGTGTGAAAGAGAGCCGACACAAAGTGGGAAAGAGAGAGAGAGAGGGTGGAGAGAGAGAAGGGGGTGGGGGTGGGAAGAGAGCGAGAGCGAGCAAGCGAGAGAGTGAGCGAGAGAGAGCGACACAGTGTCAGAGAGAGAGAGAGAGAGAGGGTGGAGAGAGAGAGAGAAAGAGAGCGACAGAGAGAGAGTAGGGGTGGAGAGAGAGAGAGAGCAACACAAAGTGTGTGTGAGAGAGAGAGGGTGGAGAGAGCAACAGAGAGAGAGAGAGAGGGTGGAGAGAGCAACAGAGAGAGAGAGAGAGGGTGGAGAGAGTGAGAGCGACAGAGACAGAGAGAGAGACAGAGAGAGTGAGAGCGACAGAGACAGAGACAGAGACAGAGAGAGAGAGAGGCGTGAAAGTGAGTGTGATACAGAGAGTGAGAGAGATAGAAAGAGAGAGAGACAGACAGACACGTGCAACATCCAAAAAACAGGGACGTTTCACGCAGCATGTATTGTCGACCCTGCATGTATTGTCGCCGGCGACAATCCGTACAGCCCTCACTGCACGCATAGTCGCACCTCTGCACTGGTGCTGTTGTGAGGAGTGTGTGATAAGTTGTGGTGTAACTTTTACGACCCAGCGAAGAGGCACTGAAGGGCCGTGCCCTCGCAGATAAGATAACTCACACACACACACACACACACACACACACACACACACACACACAGAGAGTAACAGTAGCAAAACCTGACCTGTTTACAACCTATCACTCTTAACTTTACGATCGACTCAAGATCCCGAACCCCCGGGCTGAGAAGTTGTGACGTAACTTTTACAACCCAGCGTGGCGTCATTGAAGTTCTGTGCCCTGCAGATAGCACACACACACACACACACACACACACACACACACAAACTTGCACGCACACACACGCCAAATACACCCGCAAATATTATGCCCCCACCTCAGTCTCCACCACACATGTCTTCTACATAAACACAATGTACTCTCAAACACACACACGAAATACACGTGCACGCATACACTCACACAAACAAGCACACAGCAAACTCATACACACGTGCGCACACGAAGACACGCACACTACAACAACAACAGTAAAGAGGGGCGATAATAATATGTGCAGTGAGGGCTACACGTATTGTCGCCAGGGACAATCCATACAGAAATGGCAATACATGCTGCCGCAACAGACATTAACTCGCGATCAGTGTCTTCCAACAGTATCACCAACTGACAGGGTTCCCCCGACCTTAACCATTATTAATTTTCTTTCACCTCGGAAGGCGGTGGGGGTGGGGGTGGGGATGGAGGTCTGGGGGGCCTGGGGGCGGGTGGGGCGGGGGGCGTGGGGGGCATGGAAATCGAAATCGAAACTGTTGCGCTGTGTTTAACGAAGCAAGATTCTGACAGAAGCTGGTATTTTTGGAAAAAAATATAGCCAGATCTTATCATTCTTCTTCTTCTTCGCTCGTGGGCTGAAACTCCCACGTTCACTCGTATACATGTACCTGAGCGGGGTTTTATGTGTTTGACCGTTGTTGTTATTTTTTACCCCGCCATGTAGGCAACCATACTCCGTTTTCGGGGGTGTGGATGCTGGGTATGTCCTTGTTTCCAAAACCCACCGAACGCTGACATGGATTACAGGATCTTTAACGTGCGTATTTGATCTTCTGCGTGCGTATACACTCAAAGGGGGGTTCAGGCACTTATTGC
>NC_134879.1:27140701-27143201 GCF_041734735.1 Babylonia areolata
CTCCCACGTTCATGTACGAGTGGGGTTTTACGTGTATGATCATTATATCCCGCCATGTAGGCAGCCATACTCCGTTTTCAGGGGTCTGCATACTGAGTGGTAAGTTCTTGGTTCCATAACCCACCAAACACTGACATGGATTACAGGATCTTTTGCTTGCGTGTACACACGAAGGGGTTTCAGGCACAGGCACATAATTATTGTTGACCTGGGGGATCGGAAAAATCCCCACCCTTACCCAGCAGGCGCCACGACCAGGCCTTCAAACCCGGGACCGATCAGACTGAAAGTTCAGCGCTTTAACCTGTCCATCATTACGCCTGTCCGGGTGGTGAATTATGAGGATGGCTCCACAGGGGTGCTGATGGCAGCGTGTCCATGTTTGTCAGTTGGAAACCAACGAACAATGAGGCCAGGAGATGAAATGATTAACAAATAATAAAGAGTGGTAACTCTCTCCAAACACAAGGCACACAATTTCAAGTCAGCGCTGCCTACACTACCGATTCAGCAAAGCACACAGGCAAACAAAAGACACACTGGAACAAACCCAGACACTTCCTCACAAACAAGGAAACGCTGGGCCTGTCCTTATACCGATCATCTGACGTGCACACAGCAGCAAAGACAGAAGAAATGTGCAAACACAAATAAGCTTTTATTCAAGACTGGCATAGCATCTTTAATCCTGAACAAGCCACACAGAACACATGGACAATGCAGAACAAACACATGGTTGCCTCGGTGGTTTTTCAACTGGAAACCAACAAATAATGAGTCCAGGAGATGAAATGATTAACAATTAATAAAGAGTGGTAACTCTCTCCAAACACAAGGCACACAACTTCAAGTCAGTGCTGCCTACACTACCGATTCAGCAAGCACACAGAAGTGACAGAAGTGTCTGGGTTTGTTGCAATGTGCCTTTTATTTACCTGTGTGCTTGCTGAATCGGTAGCCTACCACTGAGTTGAAGTTGTGTGCCTTGTGTTTGGAGAGAGTTACCACTCTTTACTATTTGTTAATCATGTTTGTCTGTGTTGCTGTGTCCCTGATGGAACGGCAACATGTTTGTCTGTGTTGCTGTGTCCCTGATGGAACGGTAACATGTTTGTCAATGTTGCTGTGTCCCTGATGGAACGGCAACATGTTTGTCTGTGTTGCTGTGTCCCTGATGGAACGGTAACATGTTTGTCAATGTTGCGGTGTCCCTGATGGAACGGTAAGAAGTTTGTGAGGCTTGTTGAGTTCACGATGAACTGTAAGAAGTTTGTCAGGCTTGTTGAGTTCACGATGAACTGTAAAAAGTTTGTCAGGCTTGTTGAGTTCACGATGAACTGTAAGAAGTTTGTCAGGCATGTTGAGTTCACGATGAACTGTAAAAAGTTTGTCAGGCTTGTTGAGTTCAAGATAAACTGTAAGAAGCTTGTCAGGCTTGTTGAGTTCACGATGAACTGTAAAAAGTTTGTCAGGCATGTTGAGTTCACGTTGAACTGTAAGAAGTTTGTCAGGCTTGCTGATTTCACGATGAACTGTAAAAAGTTTGTCAGGCTTGTTGAGTCTGATGAACTGTAAGAAGTTTGTCAGGCTTGTTGAGTCTCTGATGAACTGTAAAAAGTTTGTCAGGCTTGTTGAGTTCAAGATAAACTGTAAGAAGCTTGGCAGGCTTGCTGTACCCATGGTGAACCGATCAAAACGTTTGCCAGGCTTGCCATGCACATGGCAAACCGTAATAAGTTTTTGTCTTACTCTATCCGTCTTGAGCCATAAGAAGTTTGTCAGGCTTGCTGAGTCTATGATGAACCGTAAGAAGTCTGCCAGGTTTGCAGTGTTCGTGACAGAAATGTAAGAAGTCTGCCAGTCTTCCAGTGTTCGTGAGGGAACAGCTTAAAGTCCGCCAGTCTTGCAGTGTTCGTGAGGGAACAGTATAAAGTCTGCCAGTCTTGCAGTGTTCGTGACGGAACCGAAAGAAGTTTGCCAGTCTTTCAGTGTTCGTGACGGAACAGTTTAAAGTCTACCAGTTTTGCAGTGTTCGTGAAGGAACCGTAACAAGTCTGCCAGTCTTGCAGTGTTTGTGACGGAACAGTTTAAAGTCTGCCAGTCTTGCAGTCTTCGCGACGGAACCGAAAGAAGTTTGCCAGTCTTGCAGTGTTCGTGACGGAACCGAATGAAGTCTGCCAGTCTTGCAGTGTTCGTGAGGGAACTGTTTAAAGTCTGCTAGTCTTGCAGTGCTCGTGACGGAACCGTAAGAAGTCTGCCAGTCTTGCAGTGTTCGCGACGGAACTGAAAGAAGTTTGCCAGTCTTGCAGTGTTCGTGACGGAACCGTAACAAGTCTGCTAGTCTTGCAGTGCTCGTGACGGAACCGTAACAAGTCTGCCAGTCTTGCAGTGCTCGTGACGGAACCGTGAAAAGTTTGCCAGTAAGAAGTCTGCCAGTCTCGCAGTGCTCGTGACGGAACCGTAAGAAGTCTGCCAGTCTTGTAGCATTTGTATTTGTATT
>NC_134879.1:27150701-27153201 GCF_041734735.1 Babylonia areolata
GCCTGGGTTCTTTCATTCTGCAGACTTGGGATCAGCTCGCTTCCTGCCAGGAGCCAGTTGCTTTGCTCGGACGGAAGAGCCTAGTATGGTCGTAACCCGCTACTAACTGTGTGTAGTATGGAACTGACCAATGGCGTAGTTCGGTCAACGTAGGCATTTAGTCACGTGTAACTGTCAAAAAGTTAGAACCAAGCAATGCAACTGGCTCCTGGTTGGGGGTATCTGACACACCAAAATGTCCCAAAATGTCTGTTGCCATTTCCTGAGTAAATGTGTACAAAGGACAAAGGTTGCAGTGGTGGTGGTAACTCTTTGTGCATCAGGATAGCTTTGTGGTATAATTAATATACAGCGGTGTGCAGTACAAATGATAACGATTTTATTTACGCATTATCACATGTCTAAAAAAATAAAAAAAATAAAAAAAGCTATCTACGTCCAGCAACCTCTTCCTGTATCAGCACAGCTGCGTGGTTCCCTAAGCAGTCGTTGATTTCTATTCATTTCATTTCAAATTCAATTCAAATAAAAAAAATCAAACAACTAAAGTCAGAAAGTTTTCTTTAGGCTCATTCAAATACTCGTCAACAGACAAGGAAATGATTAGTTTGTTTGTTTTTAATGAAGAGCCACTACAATCTTCCTTGATTTCTATACACATATCAATCATCATGTAAAAAAAGAAAAAAGAAAAAAAAGGACGACATTTAGGTACGAAAAATATAATAATTCAAGACATAATTGATTTCTTTTTTTGTAATCATTGATAACCCGTGCATCCATTGAATCCTTCACTCAGGAAACAGACCCGGGCATGGACTGGATCGTTGATTAGCGAGGAGGCCGGTGACCCAGGCTTAACGAAGAACGGGTTCAAGAAGACATGTGTGTCGTCACCTGATTTAAAGCTCTTTGTATAATCGGCTTTCTGGCAGGCATACTGCTGTTCATGTCGTTGAGGCATAGTCCGTGATTAATGAGAGAGAGAGAGAGAGAGAGACAGAGACAGAGACAGAGACAGAGAGACAGAGAGAGAGAGGCGTAGAGAGTGAGACAGAGAGAGAGGCAGAGAGAGAGAGGCAGAGAGTGAGACGCACAGAGAGAGAGGCGTAGAGAGAGAGGCAGAGAGAGGTGTAGAGAGTGAGACGCACAGAGAGAGAGAGAGGCGTAGAGAGAGAGGCAGAGAGAGGTGTAGAGAGTGAGAAGGCACAGAGAGAGACAGAGAGAGAGAGAGAGGGAGAGAGAGAGAGACACACACACACACACACACACACACACACACACACACACGGACTGAGAGAGAGAGAGAGACAGAGACAGAGAGAGAGAGACAAATACGGATTCCGGACTTCCACTTCCGACCCCCCCCATACACACATACGTACCCTCCGCACCCCACCCCCTCCCCATCACACACGTACAGGCAATGGAAAAACAACACACACACACACAAAAAAAGGGAAGGTGGGCTGGTACCCAATTAACACCCACTCCAGGAACAGTCTGGCAGCACGTGCAGCACGTGCATGAAGATGATGGTGATGACGGCTAGTGACCAGGCCGTACTGAAAGGACGCGGCCACGCGGATATATCACCTGTCTTGACATGATTAAAGGTGACTGAAGGGTGGATCGGGAGCTGGGGAAGGGGGTGCTGTGGGGGGTCGGTGGGGGGGCGGATGAAGGGGGCAGGGAGAGGGGGGGGGGGGGGCGAGGGGCTCATCTTCTGAGAGTCTGCGAGTTTCCTGTGCACAAGCTAAGAGGCAGTTGGCACCTCTCCAATACATAATGATACCCATTGACCGTACTGCCTCTTTTTGAGCACGCCTCTGTGAAGAGGAGGAGGAGGAGGAGGAAGAGGCGGAAGAGGAGGAGGAGGAGGAGGAAGAGAGAGAGAGAGAGAGAGAGAGAGAGAGAGAGAGAGAGAGAGAGAGAGAGACTGAGATGATTTATTCACTCAAGGCCATAGCCCCATATGAATGAAGGGCGATAATACAGTATACAGATGTCACCATACTATCAGTAAACATTCACCATTTTCACAATTAGTTAAAGAAATTATGATAATACCGTTTCTCTTAACTTGAAAGCTTTGTGTAAATACAATGCGAGAGAGAGAGAGAGAGAGAGAGAGAGAGAGAGAGAGAGAGAGAGAGAGAGAGAGAGAGAGAGAGAGAGAGAGGATGAATGAATGATTGAATGAATCTTTTTTTAATGAGGGAAGTGGAATAAGCATGTATATGCTTTTTTTTTTTTTTTACATCCAGCCCTCAGGGCAAAGAGAAATGAAATCAAAATGTTCACAAGATAACAAAAGGTTATAGAAAAACATACTTGGCATTCAAATACACTCATCTGCACACACACACACACACACACACACACACACACACACACAGAGAACAAAAAGTGAAAATTAACATGGGTCAAGATAATGATTAATCAATTAAAAAAACACACAAAAAAACAGGGAGATAGAGAGAGAGAGAAGGAAGAGGTG
>NC_134879.1:27163201-27165701 GCF_041734735.1 Babylonia areolata
GCTTGCGTTGATTTACATATATATATATATATATATTATTTTTTTTTTATTTTTTTTATGTCACTTCGTCTTAGATATATGTATGTTTTAGCCAATGTCATGTGAGATTGGGTTGACTTTGTACATATTTTACATGACTTCGTCTTAGATTTGTATATTTTATAGTTGTAAAGCGCGGTGAGCCCCATCTGAGATAGGGTACTGCAGTATATAAGCCTGTGTTTTATCATCGCTATTATTATTATTATTCTTGTTGTTGTTGTCGTCGTCGTCATTATTATTATTATTATTATTAAATTCATTTCCACTGTCTGTCTGTCTGTCTTTAAGTCGCAGTGTCCTCTTTCCTGTCTCCTCTGTTGTAGCCCCAGCATCAGGTGTCTGAAGGCCTCAGTTACAGGCGCGTTGAATTTCTCCGAGGTCAGTCACGGCATTAAAAAAGCTGTATATGTAATAAATGGATCAACCCACACGCACTGCCACCGCCTCATTGACACTGCAGTTTTTACTGTGCTGCGCTGAACTGCACTGCATTTATTGTATTGTGTTCTTTCGTTTTTTTTTGTATTCTGTTGACGGTCATATATTATTCTACTGTACTCATTGAACACAGACACGGCAGTTGTAATATGCCGATGTAGTCCAAACAATAACAACGACGACGACGACGGCAATACGTTGGGGAACTTTCATTCCAAATGAATGAATACAAGAATGAAAGAACAGCTAAAGAAATGAATAGAATAAACGATTATATCCTTAACTCAACTGCTGCAGGGGTGAAGTGACGTAGCTGAAAGAAGTGATTTTTTAAATATTTTCTTATTTTACTTGGATTTCATGTATCTTAACGTTAATGTACTAATTTCATTGGCGTGACATATGTTATGTGTATGCGTACGTGCCTACATCCATGTATATGTGTGTTTGTGTGTGTGTGTGTGTGTGTGTGTGTGTGTGTGTGTGTGTGTGTGTGCATTTTACTTATATATACGATTTATTCCCTTGATGTTTTTATTAATATATTGTTGTACAATACCTTATGGTCTTAACGTGCGTGTGTGTGTGTGTGTGTGTGTGTGTGTGTGTGTGTGTGTGTGTGTGCGTGCGTGCGCGCATGTCATTTTTAGTAATATATACCCTTTTCATTTGTAAATATTGTTGTGCAATACCCTATTGTCTCAACATGAGTATGTGTGCGTGCGGAGAGGGAGGGGTTAGTCTATCGTCAGCTATTGGGAATTCTTATTTGACTAGTTTTCATCTCTTCTTATGTTGCGCATGATGATTTTATGCTAGTGGTTACAACGAGCCTGTGACTGCACAAGTTAATTTCCATGTGGATTAATAAAGTGTTTTTGATTGATTGACTGGCTTTTTTCCCCCCAAATCACAAAGCTTTATTATTTTCTTTTAAAAAAAAATTCTTTCGGTACACTGGAATCAATGCTACCGGTTCCATGGTGAACTGAGGAGACCGACAGAATATTTCGAGGGTTGCTCGAGGGTGGGAGGCCCGATATAAATCGTTCATCTGCGGTGTCCTGCAGTGACAGTCGGGTTGTGTGCTGTGTGTGCTGTCTGGGTCCTATCTGCTGTCTTGATCGCTATGCTGTTTTCTTTTGCCGGGGGCAGCGGTTGTCTGAGAAACGTTGGCTTCACTGTCTGCAGTTTTCTCTGTGTGTGTGTGTGTGTGTGTGTGTGTGTGTGTGTGTGTGTGTGTGTGTGTGTGTGTGTGTGTGTGTGAGTGTGAGTGAGTGTGTGTGTGTGTGTGTGTGTGTGTGTGTGTGTGTGTGTGTGAGTGTGTGTGTGTGTGTGTGTGTGCTTTGTTTAGGACAGAAGTGGGACTGGTGCCGACGCCTCGCTGAAGTTGTTGTTGTCTTTATCATTATCATTGTCGTTCTTCTTTTTCTTCTTCTTCTTGTCAGCATCATCGTCATGACGATGATATGATTATTGGTGGTGATGATGGTGGTGGTGATATAATAATAATAAGAAAAAGAAGAATAAGAACAAGAATAAAAATGAAAAATATTAAGAATAAGAATAATATCTTTTTTGCGCTAAATCTTGTGCAGAGACAAATCAAAGCGTTTTCACACCAGTCATTCACACGCATGCATAACTCTAGAACTGGAGAAACTGAAGACAAGGAAGAGACAGGGGAGGGAGGCTATATTGTGAAGAGGTGGGTTTTAAGGCCAGACTTGAAAGAGCTGAGTGCGGAGACCTGACGAAGCGAAAGAGGAAGTTCATTCCAATTACAAGGTCCAGAGACAGAGAAAGAACGGCGGCCAACAGTGGAGTGTTTGAATCTGGGTATGCGTAAACAGAATGGACCCGAAGCCGATAGTAGAGAGCGAGATGGAGTGTAAAGGTGAAGGCAGCCACAGAGATAGGAAGGGGCAGTTTTGTGAATGCATTTATAACACAGAGTGCTGATCTTGTACTCTATTCTGTGTGAGACAGGGAGCCAATGGAGATGTTGCAAAAGAGGAGT
>NC_134879.1:27173201-27175701 GCF_041734735.1 Babylonia areolata
AAAACAGAAGTGAGGGGGGAAAGTATGCCGTTAACAGACTGCACAATGTCGTTTGTATTTTAACACCTGCCCACACAGAGGCGCATAACTGCGCGCTATTCACAAACATTTGCGTCGGTGGAGGAAATATCTGCAGCACACACAAAAAAGGGGAAAAAATCAAATAAATAGATAAATAAATAAATTAAGATAAAACAACAACAACAACAACAAATGGATATGCATGTACATTGCTGTAGCTACTGTCTTGGAAGCTGTCTTGGAGATATGTGCTCTGAGATATGTACTTAATTTCCATGTGGATTAATAAAGTGTTTTTGATTTTGATTTGATAATGGCTCCCACTGCTGATAATTCTAGGCTAGGCATATTGCCAGTCGTATTCAAAATAGCTGGAGGGTAAATTTACGAAAATAAATCAATATAGCCTTCTGAAAACGAAGAAAAAAAAAAGAAAAAAAAAAAAAAAGAAAAAAAAGAGCGATCGTAAAAACAAGCGAAACAAAGCGAACAATACTCGCAAGAAACTGGCTGACCGGACTGTGCAAAGGATGTCAGGTCAGTTTCAACGAATATTGGAAGAGGCAAATGTTTCCAAGATGAATTAATTAACAGTTGGGTTTTTTTGTTTGTTTGTTTGGGGCTTTTTTTGTTGTTGTTTTTGTTGTTTTTATTTTTTGTTTGTTTGGTTTGGTTTTAACAATGCTTACAGGTAAAAACCTTTACAGACCAAGAAGCAAACGTTGTTAATTAAAACACATCACATAGCTAATGCTTTTGATTTCTTTTGGCTGCTCTGAGGAGGCAAAGATTTTATGTCTGATGGCTAAACTTACTGTCTGATGGCTAATCTTACTGTCTGATGGCTAAACTTACTGTTTGACGACTAAATCTACTCCTGTAACTTTTGCTTCTTGACACCAGAGAACGGCAGACAGCATCGGGCAATCCTTGCTGTGCTGATCCTATCAGCCCGTCTGCAGGTAAACTAGACAGTGTACACTAACAAAGCAAGGCATGCATACCAGCCGCCGTGGAGAAGTGGTTAGCGTCGCGGACTGACGGCTGGGTGGACGTGGGTTTTCGGCCCGTGGCCGGCTCCTAACCAGAGCTGAATATTCTGTGGGCTTAAATGGGGAGACTGGGACCACATAGTCGAGTGTCATCCACTTCAAGGATGCGTCTTTGGGTGTGTTGCTCTAATTACCTGACCAACACTGCAAGTGTCTGTATCTCTCGAGCCTGGTTAACGCCGGGATATCATTATGACAGGAAGCGTAGAGTACAGCCTTGTCACGCAGTCCCAAACCAAAATGGACCTCTATAGCAACGTCGTCATCGTCACCCTCCTCCTTCATCATCATCAATATGAACAGTCTCAAAGTCTGTGGCCTTTCATGCCCTGCTCTCATGGTGACCTCAGTTTCGATACCCCTCTACTTCTGTGCTTGGGGCGAGTCCTGTCAATGTCTTCAGTGTCGGCAGATTCATGGGGGCTGTTGTTTAAGGGACGTGGTGGCGGTCTCCACTCTGGGAGGGACGCTTACTCAGTCTGGCTCCGCGACTAAGCTATTATTGTCGTTAGTAGGGGGCTTAGTAGGTGGTGTCCTAAGTACGTTGAATCAGAACAGGCACCACTGAACACCACCGAAGTGACTCAGCAGCAGTGCAGGGTCTCCTCTGGTGTGTGGCCTCCTGGCGACCTAACATCGATGGTTCCCTGCAGACTGCCGACGACGGAACTGTGACGGACGAATCCGGTTGTGGTCGTGTATGGGGGAATCTAAATGAGCGGCGTGGGAGTGATGCCATTGAAATGGTGCAGATGATGGGGCAGCAAAAAAATAAAATAAAATAAAATAAATAAATAAATAAAAAGCAAGGCATGCATGCTTGCAATGGATGCAGGGAAGCTGTCTGTCTTCATGTGGGGATTGTTCATATCTGAATCACACGTGACGAGACGCCCTTGCACAAAATTATCACTGTGCCAGCGAATTTTACATGATGTCAGACGTTTACCGATGGCAGAAGTACAATCACAGTGTGACGAGAGATCGTTTGGAATTAAGTAAAAAATCAGGTCAGTTTGTGTCTGTGTGTGTCTGTGTGCATATTTTTTTCTCCTTTCAAATCTGTCATGTATGGTCGATATTTACTTCTACCCTTTTTTATGAATCTGTCAGACTACTTATGTATGAGATGGAAACTACAGACATGATTATTTCCCATGTGGCAGAATCGCGAAAGATTTACTTCCCATCTTTCCGAAGGCTCCAAGTCAATTTACATTCAGGTTTAAAGTCGACACCTATCTGGGGCAAATTGGCCGAATGTGATACCGTCCCAGGAAAGTGTGTGTGTGTGTGTGCGTGTGCGTGCGTGCGTGCGTGCGTGCGTGTGTGTGCGTGCGTGCGCGCGTGCGCGCGCGTGTGTGCAGTGTGCGAGTGGGCTTTTATGTGTTTTTACCACGCTATGCCGGCAGCCATACACTGTTTTC
>NC_134879.1:27178201-27218201 GCF_041734735.1 Babylonia areolata
TATGATTAAAAAAGTATATATATTTATATATATGTATGTGTGTAAATCATATATATTACACACACACACACACACACACACATATATATATATATATATATATATATATATATATATATATATATAACACACACACACACACACACACACACACACAGATATGTATGTGTGTGTGTGTGTGTGTGTGTGTGTGTGTGTGTGTGTGTGATAAAATGATGATATATATGATAGCACTTGCAAGTCTGCATGTTCAGATGTAAAAAAAAACAAAAAAAAACACACACACAAAAAAAACAGAAAAACCCCCCAAAAAACAAAAAAACAGAAAAAAACCCCAAAAAACAAAAAAACAGAAAAAAAAACACACACACAAAAAAACCCAGAAAAAAACCCCCCAAAACAGCGCTCCACCTTCATCCAATCACACACACACGTATCGAACAAAGAAGACTTTCGCAGACATCGCGCGGCTAAGATCGCTTATTCAATCCAACCCTAAGGTACACTTTTTCGCACTTCAGCCTTACTTTTCTGACAAAACAGTCAGATCCGTTCCTTCAGTGTAGAGGTTTGATCCTTCTCGAATCTGGTTTGTTATTCTCGGCGCGAATTTGGCTTTGTCTCATTACAGAAAAGTAAGTTTCTCTTAGAAAAAAGAAAAAAAAAAGGTTCACCCCCCCCCCCCCACCCCCACGCCGCCTCCTCTCCATACCCCTCACCCCCGCCTCCCTATGCCCCCCCCCCCCCCCCACCCACACACACCCCTCACACCCACCCCATTGATTTGAATGAGATGAGAGGCGAAGCTCAGTGGGGAAGTCTTACATCGAACAATCACGCCACGCGAATAGTAAGTGAGAGGACGTTTCGTCAACGTCCAACATCCAGTTCTCAGCCATTCATTCCCCCCACCTCCATCCCCCATCCCTCCGCACCATTGCCCCCCCCCCCCCCAACCCCCCCCCTCCCCCCCCCACACACACACACACTCACCCCCACTCCCCCGCCCCCACTGCATTCCAAGTACGTGCTCAGACTAACGTTTCTTTACACGCCTGACTTGCAAAGGCTACAGTGTTTGTTTGTTTACCTAGTTGCCAAGGCGTTACCGTTCCCGTGTAATGGTATGTGAGCGAGAGTGCACTATAAGCAACCGCCGTATCCCCAAGTGAAAGTGATCTCTGCACGTGTATACAGCCACAGAAACGTTCCATTTCTGTTCTGGTCTTGACGTTGACAGTCAATGATTTGTGTGTCGCTTCTGTTGCCGTGTTGTCTGTGATGGTGTGGGTTTTGGTTGTTGTTGTTGTTTTTTTCGTGTGTGTGTGTGTGTGTGTGTGTTAGATATATATATATATATATATATATATATATATATATATATATATATATACAGAGAGAGCGAGAGAGAGAGAGGAAGAAAACACACAGGAAATCTTAGTCCCGCCTCAATATTTCGGCATAAATGTGTGTATGTATGTATGTATGTATCTTCTCTGAGGATGCAAACGTGTTACAGAAAAAAAAACCCATAACAACTGGTTATGTTGGTACTTATGTCCCATACATATTATACACCCAACCGTACACCCCAGAAATGGATACTCGCTCTGTACTTTTACTTCCTTGTCTTCGATGTTTAATCTGTGTGTGTGTGTGTGTGTGTGTGTGTGTGTGTGTGTGTGTGTGTGTCCGTGTGCGAATGTTATATATGAATCAATAAAAACAATCCACTCGCTAATAACTGCCTTTTTTTTCACTCAGATAGGTTGTCGGAACATATTTTTCTCAACAATTTGTTGGTCAGTTTTATTTTCCTATAGTTTCTTTTCGCAACAAGAAAAAGAAACCCAATAGAGAGAGAGAGGGGGGGAGAGAGAGGGGAAGAGAGAGGGAGAGAGAGAGAGGGGGGGGAAGGTAACGAGGGAAGGTGAAAGGGGGAGCAATCCGGCTGGTCGATGACCTCAGGGTCGATTCGTATCACACAACATGACAAGCTTTGTTCCAGTCCTAATACATTTCAACATTTAAAAAAAATATTATGAGGTCACTGCCCTCTCCGGTTTTTTTTCTTTCTTTTTTTTTTTTTTTTTTTTAACCGCTCCACCCTTTACCAGCACACAAGTCGGTAACACGACCAGCTTACAGTAAATGTGAGGACTTTCCGAGGGAAACGACAGAAGTTTTAATACAGAAAGGAAAAAAAAACCCCAAAAAACCCAGACCTGAGAAGGACAATGTGTATGAGAGAGACAGACGCTCTGTGGTGTGGCCCGAACAAGTGAAGCAGTTTTTATACCACGTGAGGACCGTATCGTGTCTATGGATGGCAACAGACATGAGGGGTAGGAGTGGGAGAGAGTTGGGGAGAAGGAGAGGGGGATGGGCGGGTGGTGGGGGGGGGAGCGGTGGGGGTGGGGGTGGGTGGGTGGGGGGCGGGGTGTCAGCGGAATAATGAGTGTACACGTGCTGTTTTTTGTTTTTTTTTCATTCTTGGCCTCGAACTGAAGGAATGCGATATAAAAGTCAGAGACTACAGTTAGCTTCCGGGTTCAAATTATTACTGCTACCCGAGTTCGAACAGAAAACCTTTCGCTTATCTGCAGCAAAAAAAAAAAGTGGGCTGAAAATAAGATTTTTTTTTTTTCTTAACCTTGTGTTCTCTGTGTTCTCGGCTTTGGAAATGAGATTCGTGCCAGATTCTTGAGAGAAAAGTGAAAATAAGCATGGTCTTTGGAATGTACTGCTGTGTTCCTGCACAGCGGTTTTTTTGTGTCTTGTTTTTGTTGTTGTTGTTGTTGTTGTTTTACTTTTGTTGTTGTTTTATTTTTGTTGTTGTTGTTTCGCACCAGAGCTTTAGTGGTGAAGAGGTCCTGCACATGAAAATAAAGAAGTAGAATGTTTGTGTGTGTGTATGTGGCAACATTTTATTCTGACTGTCTCTCTTTCTCTTTTCTTTGTCTGTCCGTCTCTCTGGCTCTGGCTCTGTCTCTCTCTGTATCTGTGTGTCTGTCTGTGTGTCTGTCTGTCTGTCTCTCTCTGTATGTTCCTGTTTGTTCGTTCGATCTTTCATTTTGCTAACAAGTTCACCTTCCATTTCATTGCAGAGGATCATGATGAAAGAGGGGACTCTCCACACACACGGCAGTCCTCACTTGTGACCTGACCACTGACCTGCTCCTGCTTGGACAGGTCCTTCCTGGCACTGAATCAGAAACACACCCAGACACACCGGACATGAAGTATGTGTCGAAACCGTCTCCTTCCCCCCTCCTTTCTTCGGCTCCTGCTCCGCTTCCTGTCATCTTTTGACTGGCAACCGACCGAAGTTTTGTCTGGTTTCGTTCAAGAGACGTCAAACTGAAACCCTACCACAAAAGGAGACGACTTATTACCATCCGTCTGGTTCAAACAGCAAACGATTCATCAACCTGTCCTTTCTCAACAAACTGAAATGAACCAAAACGCGTACTATTCTGTGAAGTGTTCTTTCTCTTCAGGACAGTGTTTCTTCACCAGGAGAACCATTTTGCTTTGTGGACAGTTTTCCTCTTTTTTTTTTTTTTTTTTTTTTTTTTGGTTGTTGTTTTTTGAGTGCACTGATTGGATGTCAGCCGGATGACGACATGTTTCGCAAGGGAGACAACGTGACACAAAGTTTTTCTTGGTAAATGAAGTGTGAGCGCGAACGCATAGCCCCAGCACAACGAGACATGTTGTGTCGACTGAAAGTTTCTGCTTTTTCTGTCCCTGGCTTAAAGCAGCTGAAGCAAAGCAGTTGTAATGTGTCTATTCTGTTTTGCCAACAGGTGTCGGTTCAAAATCTGGTTGGGGAATTATATCCATCGTGGCTTGAATTCGAGGGCTGCATTCCCAGTGTGACCCGTCTTATAGAAACACATGTCGAGTTTCTTGTGAGACGGATTCGATCCTGAGTGTGCCAACAAATTTGTGACTAGTATTTTGAGTGGAGAATGTTGGTTTCCTGATCAAAATGATGGTGTTGTATTCAAGCATTAACAGTGTTGTTTCACATGACCATCAGGAGACGTTAACATAAACCTAGAGTACAGGCAGCATCGTGCCGATTGTTATCAGAATGAATGAAGAAACAAAATCGATGTAAACATAAACAAGATATGTCTTCTTCTTCTTCTTTAAAAAAAACAAAAAAACACACATACCATCAGATCTAAACCACACCTAAAAATGTTGATGATAATGGTAATATACCAGAGTGAACATAAAAAGCTGAAAGCAAATTCACAACTGGAGCTAGCAGGAAATGACGATATGAGCCCCATTAGATACATCTGAACAGAAGGTCGATGATAATAATGAAACAACAGCCAAGAAAATGTAGCAATATACTGCATAAATCAAACAAAAGATCTTAAAGAAAATCGTACCATACTGGACTGGACCAGAGGGGAAAGGGACTGAATTCAATCTGAACCACCGGACCAGAGGAAAACAACAACAACAAAGTACACACTAGCCATGCCAGGTGACAGACAAAGTAGATACCAGTGGTGCCAGGTGACAGACAAGGTACATACCAGTGGTGCCAGGTGACAGACAAGCACACACCAGTGGTGTCAGGTGGCAGACAAAGCACACATCAGTGGTGCCAGTTGACAAGGTACACACCAGTGGTGCCAGGTGACAGACAAAGTACACAGCAGTGGTGCCAGGTGACAGCCAACCATGGCCCCCAGCAGGGAGTACAAGGCCTCAGTGGCCGTGCTGCAGTACTGTCCCCCGGTGCTGCTCCTCTTTGGCACGTTCGGCAACGTGACGGCCATCTTCATCCTCCGCCGCATGAAGATGAAGCGGTCAGCGATGCCGGTCTACCTGACGGCTCTGGCCGTGTCCGACACCTCGCTGCTCTACACGGGGCTGCTCCGCTACTGGATCCTCAACGTCTTCCAGCTGGACGTGCGGACGGTGCACCCCGCAGTGTGCAAGATGCACACCTGGCTGGTCTACAGCCTCATTTCCATCTCCGCCTGGATCCTGAGCTTCCTGACGGTGGAGCGGACCGTCTCCGTGTGGTGGCCTCACCGTGTGTCTCTGTTGTGCACCAGGACCAAGGCCACTGTCATCATCGTCGGCATTGTCTTCACATCACTGGCCGTCAACAGCCACTTCCTTTACGGGCTGGACTTGGTCACCGTCAACGGGACGTGCATGTGCTTCCCACCCAGCCAGAGCTACCTGCAGTTCTTCGACACCGTGTGGTCCTGGGTGGACCTGACCCTAGCCTCCCTCATCCCCTTCACTGTGCTGCTGGTGGGCAACAGCCTCATCCTCTACAGGGTCTACTCCTCGGAGCGGTCCGCGCGCTACCTGGGATCTGTGCGAAGCGACGTGATGGTGACCCAGCGGAAGAAAACCATGTCGTCCATGACCATGACACTGGTGGCGCTCAGCGCTGTGTTCTTCGTCACTACCTTTCCCATCTGCGTCTACAACATCATCGAGCACTACATCGACCACAACGGGCTGGACGTCGCCAACAACGGTCCCGACTCCCTGAGGCTGGCCTGGGCCGTCGTCAATGTTTTGGTGTACACCAACACCAGCGTCAACTTCTACCTGTACTGTCTCAGCGGAACCAACTTCCGCAAAGAGTTACGAAAGTGTCTGTGCTGCCAGCAAGCACCGCCGCCTTCCAGCACCAAGCACGTGCTTCATCACGAGATGATTCACGTCAGATTCAACCACGACGCGCTTCGGGACAACCGGCATCACCAGCAGCACCCAGAACATCACCAGGACGCTCGGCGTTTTGACGGAGAAGCTCACTTCCCTCGCAGTGAGGGTACCGGCAAGGACACGCCGGATGGTGTGTCCATCTGGACTAACTCCCAGATTCTGCACCATGAACCCACACACCCCCATTACGACAGTTCTGTGGACTTCTAGCCCATCACTAGTGCCACAGTTCGGCAGACTTCGAGCTCATCGTCATAATAACAACGCCACAGACTTCTAGACTATCATCAATATCACAGTTTAGATACTTCTATTATCATCATTGTGACTTGCTACATACTTCTAGCCCATCATCATTACGACATGCTACATACTTCTAGCCCATCATCATTACGACTTGCTACATGTTTCTAGCCCATCATCATTACGACTTGCTACATGTTTCTAGCCCATCATCATTACGACATGGTACAGAGTTCTAGCCCATCATCATTACGACTTGATACATACTTGTAGCCCATTATCATTACGACTTGCTACATACTGCTAGCCCATCATTACGACATGCTACATACTTCTAGCCCATCATCATTACAACTTGCTACATACTTCTAGTACATCATCATTACGACTTGCTACATACTTCTAGCCCATCATCATTACGACGTGCTTCATGCTTCTAGGCCATCATCATTTGATGGTTCTGTGGATTTCTAGCCCGTTACCATTACGACAGTTCTACAGTCTTCTAGCGCATTGCCACTATGACAATGCGACAGACGCTTCTAGCCAGTCGTCATTCGGACAGTTCTATAGACTTCTATCTCATTGTCAGAGATTTATACACACTTCTAGTCCGTCATCATTATAACAGACAGTGCTACAAACGTTTGTCCCTCAGGGTGGCTTTGCCCACAATGTGGGCAGAGAGAGAAAGGACCAAAGTTACCCAAAGCACCCGGAGATTGTGTCAATCAGCCTGCCTGTTAGGACAAGGGTGAGGGCAGGCGCTTCCTGGACTGAAGACTGGTGGTGCCTGAGGTGGAGGTGGAGGGGGCCGGGGGGGGGGGGGGCAGATGGTATATATACCTGTTGTGTGGTCCCACGTCGATCCACATCTACCTGCTCAACAATGTTGATAAGCCGCACATGTGACATGAAACAAAACATGCGTGTATGATTTTAGTGTTTACTGTATCATTCTACTTGTGATATGCTTTGTGTGAACCACCCCCTCCCCTCCCACCCCCACCTTTTTGTTGTTGTTGTTGTTGTTGTTGTTGTTACATAGATATGTGGAACACTGCCTAATACAGGGCAACAGTTGCGAGTTGTGAGGATTATAGTCCTCATACACACATACACACACACGCACACACAAACGCACGCGCGCGCGCGCGCACACACACACACACACACACACACACACACACACACACACACACACACACACCAGTAACAAAAAAAGGAGTAAAAAATTAACGTAAGCTTTTTGACATTTTAAGATATTTTCTTTCCACAGGTTACTTTTCAGATTTAAAAAAGGAAAAAAAAAAAGAAAAGAAAAAAAGCTAAGTGTGCACAAACAAACATACATGATACAAGTATGGTGATTTATTCTATTTTATGCTTTTTGTTCATTTCTTCTTTTTTCTTTTTTTTAAAAAATTTACATGATACAAGTATTGCGATTTATTATTTTATGCTTTTATTCATTTGTTCTTTGTTCTTTTTTTTTATTTAAAATTTACATGATACAAGTATTGCGATTTATTATTTTATGCTTTTATTCATTTGTTCTTTGTTCTTTTTTTTTAATTTACATGATACAAGTATTGCGATTTATTATTTTATGCTTTTATTCATTTCTTCTTTTTTCTTTTTTTAAAATTTACATGATACAAGTATTGCGATTTATTATTTTATGCGTTTATTCATTTGTTCTTTGTTCTTCTTCTTCTTTTTTTTAATTTTCATGATACAAGTATTGCGATTTATTATTTTATGCTTTTATTCATTTGTTCTTTCTTTTTTTCTTTTTCTTTTTTTCTTTTTTTTGAAATTTGGCTATTTGTTTGTTTATGACCTAAATGATAGAGATATATTATCTATTTCTGATAAACACATGCAGCAAAACAAAACAAAACAAAACATTACCTGTTTCTTCTACATAGTCACTACGCACATTGTTTTGAGACGAAGACGGATATTTCTGTGGGTGTGATTGAGTTACGTCATGTATGTAAACAAATGTGACCCGTTCTCTCCAATGGGGTACAAACCTCATTTTGGGGGGGTTATGGACCTATTTATAACATCGGAAAGTAGAAGAAATGCTCTTTCCAATGATGCTTAAATGAAAGCTCTACCTTTAATAGTGTGAAAGTTACAGTTATTCAAAGAGAGTGTGTGCAGTGGTGGCCATTTTGAGAAAAATCACAGTTAAAGATAGACCAAGTATTTCTCAATTGTTTCCTTAGCAACCATTGTTCAAACTTTCTGAAACTTTCTGAACTAACACATACAGTTGTTGTACACTGTAAAAAGGCAATTCCAGGTTAAAATATTGCAGTATCTTTTTCAGATGCCCTATGTTAAATGACAGGTTGAAGTAATTTCATACATATGTGGACTCTCTCTGTGACAACACCCACACAAATATCCTTATAAATGACAACAAAGCAGTTGATATTTTCATATTACTGTTTTATGGTGTCTGAACTGTTGTCAATACTAAGGCAACAAAATAATTCTGACTGAATAATTCTGACTAATTTTGTTTTCCACAAACAATAAGCACCAAGAAACGCAGCATGATGCTACAGAGATACATCACTGTGAGCATGGCTCACATAATATTTAATATTATGTGAACCATGCTCACTGTTATGTATCTTGTTGTTTCTGTTATCAAGTGGAAAGGGACTCGAGTAAAGAGAGCACAGATGCATTCGTTTTAATTTTACTTATTCTACCGTGTATGCTGTTTTGTTTTAACGTCTCTCATTCTTGATTGTGTGTGTGTATGTGTGTGTGTGTGTGTGTGTGTGTGTGTGTGCGATTTCGTATTGAATCGTTATGTATATCAGTAGCATTGCATTGCGCTGGGGTATGGTATGGTATGGTATGGCATGGTATGGTATGGTGTGGTGTGGTGTGGTGTGGTGTGGCATGGTATGGTATGGTATGGCATGGTATGGTGTGGCATGGTATGGTATGGTATGGTGTGGTGTGGCATGGTATGGTATGGTATGGTATGGTGTGGTATGGTGTGGCATGGTATGGTATGGTGTGGTATGGTATGGTGTGGCATGGTATGATATGGTATGGTATGGCATGGTATGGTATGGTGTGGTATGGTATGGTAAGGTGTGGCATTGTATGGTATGGTATGGTGTGGTATGGTATGGTATGGCATGGTATGGTGTGGTGTGGCATGGTGTGGTATGGTATGGTATGGTATGGTATGGTATGGTATGGCATGGCATGGTATGGTATGGTATGGTGTGGTATGGTATCGTATGGCATGGTATGGTGTGGTGTGGCATGGTATGGTGTGGAATGGTGTGGTATGGTATGGTATGGTGTGGTATGGTATGGCATGGCATGGTATGGTATGGCATGGTATGGTGTGGTGTGGCATGGTATGGTGTGGAATAGTGTTGTGTGGTGTCGTGTGGCATTGTATGGTATGGTTCTTTTGCATTCAGGATGTCCTCTTTTATGATATCTTCTGGAACTGAATTTACTCCCCCTTCTCTTTAATCCTCACAACACACACACACACACACACACACACACACACACACACACACACACACACACACACACACACCTTTGCTCATTAAATGTTGTTACAGATAATCTATTGAGCGCTGAGTTGGTGCTGTGATCACTGGTAGTCTGTGTTAGGATACTGAGCCACGGTGGCGCAGTGATCACTGTCGCTGGCTGACAGTTGGAAAGTTGGAGGCTCCATTTCCGTCACAAAACCCCAAACAACTCTGAAATGTTTCAGCGCTACCCTGCTCTTACTAAGAGGTAGGGGTGCCATGGTTTCAAATTGAACACAAGGATTGCACAAGCATGTTAGCTGTAAATACTCCACCGTTCCGTCGTAAAAGTGTTGCTCAAAGTCCGCAATCAACACAGCAGGTGTCTGTATCTGTCGGGCCTGGAGAATTTTATCCCTTCATCGTTTTCCAGAGATTTCAAAGTGGAGTGTTGGCCGAGAGGTCCGCCTGGGAAGCGAGAGAATCTGAGCGCATTGGTTGGAATCCCATAGCCACCAGTATTTTCTCCCCCTCCACTAGACCTTAAGTGGTGGTCTGGATGCTAGTCGTTCGGATGAGATGATAAACCAAGGTCCCGTGTGTAGCATGCACTTAGCGCACGTAAAAGAACTCACGGCAACAAAAGAGTTGTCCCTGGCAAAATTGTGTAGAAAAATTAACTTCGATAGGAGATCAAATGAAATTGCAAACAGAAAAAAATACAAAAGAAAGTGGCGCTCTTAGTGTAGCGACACGCTCTTCTTGGGGAGAGCAGCTCGAATTTCACACAGAGAAATTTGGTGCGACCAAAACAAAGTAATACAGTACAGTACAGTACTTAAAGTTTTTGATAAATAGCACACTCTGCGGGTCTTCGCATGAAAATGCAAATAAATAAATGATAATAATTAAAACACACACACACACACACACACACACACACACACACACACACACACACACACACACAAACCGGTGAAATCAGTGTCTGCAGTGGAGACCCAAGTGACCAGCATTGCCTTATGCATTCACGTTTCTGTTGAAATCAAGCAGGCCTTCGACCGGATCAATGTTCTGATCAATCGCAACGATTATATACACTTGGCTATCTCGGTCTTTCATCGCTAGAGCAGCAGAGACTAGCACAGCGCGACATCACCAGTATCAAAGACGCCAAATACAATCATATCATCTAAGGATCCGGATTATTCGTATCGACAATAATAATCATCTGGATGTTAGTTAATAATAATAACAATAATGGTATTTATATAGCGCTGAATCTTGTGCAGAGACAAGTCAAAGCTACAGTTACAATCAAATAATCGAAGAATAGAGATTGTTTATATTGAATATAATCCCCATTTGGATGCAAGGTACAATTAGCTGACCTAAGAAAGCAGATTGTTTGCATCAACAATATATATATATATATATATATATATATATATATATAGTCTGGATGCCGTGTACAAACGGGAGATTGCAGGTGTGTGTGTGTGTGTGTGTGTGTGTGTGTGTGTGTGTGTGTGTGTGACTGTGGTCTGGTTGAATGGCACATGAACGACTGATGAGCACCTAAATGCAGCCCTCAATCAGTTTTGGAGACCCAGGTAGGCAGCCTGTTGTGCAAAAGACAATATGTTAGAGAAGCACACGAAGCTTGGTATCGAAATGAAGATAGTGAAAATGATGATAATTATAATAACAGTAATAACAATAACAATGATAGTTATAAGAATCTGAATGGACAACATTGCGACCATTGATGTGGATTGGCACTGGATCTGAATGGACAACATTGTGACCATTGATGTGGATTGGCACTGGCAGGACAACAGACACAACAAGCGCATACTCCTGAGTCCCCCCACCCACCCCTTGCTTTGTCTGTCTCCAACATAACACGGTCCACTGACTTATAAATAGGCCCGCTTCTATTGATACGAGTCACAATTGCTTATTCCATTGTCATAGTTTATCCTTTCTTTGTGCATCCCCCTTAAAACTCCATCCCAACCCCACCTCCCACGCACCCACACCCACACACAAATGACACGTCTAATATCACTCAAAGCGAAAAGACGTTAAATTGAAGAAAAAATGTCCCTGGAGTTAACAGCCCTGACGGAGATTAGCCAAGCTATATTTGACAGGGAGAAAATGTTCGCCCTTTCCACACCTCTTCCAATGTAACCCTCCCCTCCCCAACCCCCCGACCCCCTCCTCAACTCATGTCCTCTTATCTCCACATTCTCGATGTCAGCCAGGAAGACAATCCTCATCTGATACATTGATCGCTCAATGTCTGGAACATAACAAAAGATCCTTAACACACACACACACACACACGCCGCGCGCGCGCACACACACACACACACACACACACACACGTTGCACTAGCTTTCTCTAATTTTTTTTTTTTTGCAACTTTGATGACACGAAACTGAAACCGAAATAGTGACACACACACAATGATTTGCGAGTTACCTCCCTCGCATCCCAAACCAACAGAAAAGGGTAGGAAGACTGATGGGAGTAGAAATGGTGAGCGTGTGTGTCGAAGTAGGTGGGGGGGGGGGGGGGCAGAGGGTCGGGGGCGGGGCGGGGATGGAGGGAGCGTTGGTGGAGGAGCGTGGCCTGTCAGCCGATGCTTCAAGATAACAGTGTCAACTTGTAAACTTTATTCTTGGACCCGTTCAGAAACTGGAAGGACAGCCGGTGACGGAGAATAAACAACCAATGTTTGGAAACAGAGGGCTATACAGACTGTGTCACAGCGGATAAACTTGGAACTGCAAACACCAGCGTGAACGTTCAGGGACGAAGGAGGGGTGACAAAACAAAGCAGTAAACCTTAAATAAACATCGGCAATTTCACTGCCCGGCTTAAAATGTTGCCCTTCAGGAATGAATGAAGGGAGAGGTGGGGTGTGTGTGTGGGGGGGAGGGGGGAGGGAGTGAGGGTGGGGAGGGGGGTGATGGGAGAGGGAGTGGTAAAGTGTCAGCTGATTGAAGTGGTTTGGTTACACACGGCACCGGTGGTGTTAGCCCCCCCCCCCCCACCCCTCCCTCCTCCTCCTCCTCCCCCACTCATCGCCTCACCCAGCACACACCTTCAACACAAAGGGAGCAGAGAGGGGGCTGAGGAGAGGGGGCTAGGGATGGAGGCTAGTGGAGCGGAAGGGAATGGAGGAGGGGGAGGGGGGGTAGGCACGGAGGGTAGAGGACTTTGTGAGTTGGAGACGGGAGGAATAGAATAATGTGTGTGTGTGTGTGTGTGTGTGTGTGTGTGTGTGTGTGTGTGTGTGTGTGTGTGTGTGTGTGTAATTAAATGTAGACTTCATACGTAACTTATTGAGTTTTAGTTAATTTGTATTTTTAATTACTTTGTTTTGGGGCATGTCGAACGGTGAACTTCTGTACCTGTGTATAGACAATAAGACATCATATGTAAAATTTGAAAAATGAAGAAAAAATATTTTGAAAAACGCCCCTCTTCAGCACTTTCGCGGTATGGTTAATGCCGTTGGTCTTGTTACCTGAACTGGGTACGTGTCGACGTTAGCATTCAACACAACTAATGAATATTCATCAAGGTATTCTGACACTGCTGGGTACGGCATCAACTCAAGTTCCCCCTAAAGCTTAGTGACAGTAAGAAGCTGCTAATGAGTGAACAGAAAGAGTTATGCAAGGTGGACAATAAGGCAAAGGCCCGCACGGCGGTCAAAAGCAACGCTGGGCTGTGGCGGTGTGGTCGTAGTCAAGGACTGCGGCAACGAAACACTGGCAGGCCTTTAATGGTCATCCTACTTGAATACCTTGAAAAATGTGGCAGGTAAACATGGGAGGAACTCAAGCTCCTCCTCAAGGTTGATGACAGCAAGGAGCTGGCGAGTGAGAGGGCAGAGTTGTGCAAGGTGGACAATGAGGCAAAGGTCCGCATGGTCAACAGCAACGCTGGGCTGTGGTGGGGTGGTGGTCGTCAAGGACTGCGGCAAGGAGACGCTGGCAGGCCTTTTAATGGTCATCCTACTTGAATACTTCCACTTCAAGGAGTGAAAAGTGTTGATGAACTTTGTGGGGTAGGTGGGGAGGGGGAAGGGGAGGGCGGTGTTGAGATGTGGTTACTTGTGTGTGTGTGTGTGTGTGTGTGTATGTGTGTGTCTGTTAGCGTATGTCTGTGTGTGTCTGTGTCTGTATGACTGTCTCCTACCATTGTATATTACCGTGATCGAGAAATGCTGCAGAGTCAGTTAATGGTCTTGCGAGAAGAACGAACACATGTTGGACCGGCGGAGAGTAAGAAAGATGAGGGAAACAGACAGAAATAGGACAGGGAGAGGGAGAGAGAGAGAGAGAGAGAGAGAGAGAGAGAGAGAGAGAGAGAGAGGAAGATCAAATACGCACGTTAAAACTCCTGCAATCTATGTCAGTGTTAGGAGGAATATGGAAACAGGAAAATACCATGCATGCATCAACCATGGCAGTCATCGGCAAGTCGATGTTGGTCGTGTAACGGAAAGAGAGACAGAGAGAGACAGACAGACAAAGAGAGACAGATAGACAATGGGATGGAAACACAGACAGACAGAGAGATAGGATGGAATATCCAAAATGAAAAAGGGAAGCAGCGCTCATAATATCAGCCAAGGGAAAACACCACCACGAAGGAAGCACCTGTTATCGCGTTGAAGGAATGAGTTCAGTCCCCTAGTAGAAATAACGCAAACAAAGCAATGTCAGTCATCGAGACTCTCTCTCTTATGTGATCACAATGAGCAACATCTTCAATACTTCTTTAAATGATATCCATTACTGTTAAGAAAAAAACCCTATGCTTCTCAGACACATTTAAACAATAACAACATTAAAAAAAAAACACCACCCTATTGTAAAATATTGTAAAATGCCATAGATATTTATTTCAAATTCCACCCTCCATTTACCCGGTTTCACCCAGCTCACCATTCTCACCATCCACCTCCTCTCCTAAATGATAGCACTCAAATGAAACAATCACTACTCTAACAAAATGTCTGCGATCACCAGTATGTGTGACGGGACATTAAACAGCAATTCCTTCTCCTCTATTGTGAATTAAAAAAATTTTTAAAAATTTAAATCACCATTGTGTGCAAAGTCATGATTCTGGTTTTTATCAAACCAGAGTACGCGAGGGGAGAGCCGCCAACAACTTGACCTTCAGAGGCAGCCGGTACCCTGTAAACGTCCAATCCACTCGTATCGTCGCAGTGGCCGTTGCTGGAGGGCCGAAAACTAATGAATTCCAAACACCGGGTGGGCATGACAGTGATGACACTCAGCCCGCCGAAGACATGACATTCCTCCATGCCCTCGAACAACGCCGGAACCCTTCACAGCACCAAGACAACACCTAGCATTGAACAACTTGCCCTTAAGGGCGCCTGTCGGCAAACTCAATTAACGCTGCCCGACTTGACAATAAAGTCAGATAGCAGCCGTACAGGGTGAGACTGCCCACCCAGCCCCGCTCTCCCTCTCTCAAAGGCAGCAGTGTTTGTAACCAGAGTTGTGTGTACTGTGTGTGAGTTGGCCAACTAGGTCAGTGGAATCGGCCAGGGTAGTTTTAGGAGGGAAAACGGATTATACTGCCTTCACCGGATGGACGATTGTTTCGTCTACTGTTTTTGTCGTCCTTCTTCTTCTTCTACTGTACTTGTCATGTGGATGGGAAGGAACTGTTCAACTAGCTATGATTTTAAATATGTGTGTGTGTGTGTGTGTGTGTGTGTGTGTGTGTGTGTGTGTGTGTTGTGGTTGCAATGGAATATACGAATGTGCGTGTGCGTGTGCGTATATATATATATATATATAAATGTGTGTGTGTGTGTGTGTGTGTGTGTGTGTGTGTGTGCACGCACTTTTTTCCGTTTAAAAAAAAAAATTTTATCATTAGTTATTCATATTATCGAGATCAATATATTTTCTATATGGTATTTTATTACATTTATTTATCAACTCATTCGTTTATTCATTTTATATTACTTTTTTTCTGTTTTAATTTATCAGTTCATTGACTTAATTACTTATCTACTTGTTTACTTTTGTATCTTATTTTATCTAATTTCCTTTTATTTTCCCTCAAGCCCTGAAACAGTGTAAAACGATGTATGGTGGTCCTGGAATTTGTGCCAAATTGTAGGTCGCAATGTTGTGTCTAAGTAACCACGAGGGTATGAATTTATAGTGTGACAAACCAGCTTTAAAATTACATCAGGCAGAAAGAGACATAGAGACAGGGAGAGAGAGAGGGGAGGGGGTAGAGGACGTCAAACAACAGACACACACTGTTTCTGCTGGAGAGAAAACAACTTCAAACTTCAAAGGTTACGTCACACAACTTGAAGCCTACGCTGCTCTGTGTGAAATAGTGTCCCTTCACCAAAGACCAAACACTGATTGCGTGTTGTTTGATTAGGGCCTCTGAACAGCGGCGTTTATTTGAGCATCTCCTTGAATTTCAATTTTCTTTACTTTGTATGTATGTCGTTTCTGAAGACAGGAACTATATACGATTAAAGGTGTGTGTGTGTGTGTGTGTGTGTGTGTGTGTGTGTGTGTGTTCAGTCTTCTGTTCATATTTGCTGGGGTTCTACTGAATTTATAAACTCTCTTTGAAGGTTTGAACAACAAAGAGTGTTATCAAAATCCGAAACACCCTTGCTGGCGTAGCGAAACACTGTCTGACTTAACTGATAAATGGTTCCCGCATTATGATAATCTCCAGACCTGGGAAATCACGGCTTCACTGCCAGAAATTAAGCATTATGTCAGGATACAAAGGTCAGTGATTAGATCTTTGTGTGTGCAGCCCTCATCTCTCTACAAACCAGATGTCCATGGATCTGGGTTGTCAAACTGATAGTGTGGGCTGCTTGTCAGTCAGCTTGTCGGTCTGTCTGTCTGTCTCTGTCTGTTTGACTGTTTGTCTGTCTGACTGTCTGTCTGTCTCTCTCTTTCTCTGTGTGTGTGTGTGTGTGTGTGTGTGTGTGTCCCTTTATGTCTATATTCTCTCTATGTCTGTATCTCTGTGTGTGTGTGTGTGTGTGTGTGTGTGACAATGCCTGGTCCGACAATCCCAACAATGAACTTTCACCCACCCAGCTCTCACCCCCACCCTACCCCAGTCCTCCACCCTTAACCCTTTGGCAGGTCCAGTCAAAGTCCAGTCAATCGAGATTGCCGCTGGACAGGTGGCCATGTCTTTGTCTGCTACAGCCACGCAGGGTCCGCTGTGTGTCGTCGCAGCGGCAGACGGCGGCGGGGTGGCTGGCCATTACGGCAACATTACGTATTCCTGTCCACTGGCCAGGTGGTCAGGTATGGAATACTGTTACTGTCAAAAGCACAAAATAAGGTCTGTCTGTCTGTCTGTCTGTCTGTCTCTCTCCTCAGTCTATATTGTATTGCACTGTCTTGTATTACCCTTTTCATCCCAGAGCATTCGGAGCATTAGAAAACCACTGCATGGCGCAGTCAAAGAACCAAAAGGCAGCCATCTAGGACGAGGAAGATCATGGATGGGGCAGGCAGAAAACACAATCCAGCTAGTATGCCAACTACAAGACCTGAAAGAAACAAAAGAATGGGGAAAAAAAACTGAAAACCTCAATCATCTATTCAACACAGCCATTTTACCCACTCTAGGAAGATATTGTCGGGAGTGGACAGAGGGCAAAACTGATGCAAGAGTGAAGCTATTCATCGAAGAAAACAGTAAAAAAAAAAAATAAAAAAAGAGCACATCATTATATACACAGATGGCTCAGTCACCAAAGACCAATCTAGTTGGGGATTCACTGCGAAACAAAATGGAAAAACAATTATGGAAGATAATGCTGCCCACAAAGTCACAACCTCCAGCCTAACGATGGAAGTTGAAGCTGTGACACATGCCCTCCAGTGGCTATCGTCTATCCATATGTCCAGAAACCAACATGCCATTATTCTAACCGACTCAATGAACCTCATACAGAAAATTGAAAATGGAATGGGAAGCCCAGAGTGGCATAAGGCAATACGCAACTTTCAGATTAAAAAACATACATGGTCATACTGCCCGGGACATGCAGGTGTTGAGGGAAATAAGCGAGCTGACAGACTTGCTGGTAAGGCAACAACAACGAGCGGCCTACATCTTGGAAAATCGGAAATCCTCAGAAAAGTCAAAGAATATCAAAAAGAACAGATACAAGGCCATCACACCATCGATCGCCTCAAAGAAATAAAAGTAGAGAGAGGGAGCGGCCGCAAGTCTAACATGAAAGGTAGAGCACGATGCTTTGCAAATCAAACAAATATCGGCATCATTTCCAAACCAACCTTGCGCAAATTTCTTCAGAACGGAACAGAGTCTCTATGGGCTTTTCCAAATACAATAGACTGAGCAACACGCCACGTTCTTAGCATCAGAGATCTTTTCCCACCCCTCTTGCAGCCAATCAGTCGCAGCCTCTGTGCGTGTGTGTATGTGTGTGTTTGTGGGTCTGTGTGGGTCTGCGTGTTTGTGTGCGTGTGTGCATGCACGAGGGTGTAAGTGTACACAAGTGTCAGGTGAGTTCTGTGTACGTGCGTGTGTGTGTGTGTGTGTGTGTGTGTGTGTGTGTGTGCGTGGTGGGGGGGGGGATAGAAAATGAGGTATGTGTGTGTATACATGCTTACATACCCGTAAAAAAATCATCATTAAAAGTGAATGTGGAAAACAACAAACAGCCAAGCAATGGGCAAGACAGCACAGGGTTTGTCTAGTAATACTTTCCGTTGTTTTTTTGTTGTTGTTGTTGTTTCATATCAGACTCAGTGGTTTTGTTGTTTGGTACCATTGCTAAATTTGTTGATATGAAACACAATACAGAAAGCATTATTACTTCGTTATTTAACTTGTCAGAGATATTGTGCTTGCTCTCTCTCTCACTGCGTGTGTGTGTGTGTGTGTGTGTGTGTGTGACAGTAGATGGGGCTCAAGAAGGGACGGTTTTAATCAGACTTGGCACAATGAAAGTCATTTATCATCTTGTTCACCCGATTCTGGATGTACGTGTTGTGAACTACCTGCCCATGGCAAATATTCAACGAACCTTTGTAACATTTTACAGTAAATTATCCAAATAAAAATTATTTGGATGAAAAAAACAACAAAGAGTGTTGTTGTTTTTTTAACTACTGCTCAGTCATAACATGAAAAATCTAAATCTGGCACTTTTTGACTCCAGCGGTTGGACCTTAAATCTGAGTAACAGTTGCTAAATCGCCTGGTGGGTACCCACAGTGACGAGCCTTCCCCTGTGGACAATTATCAACTCCCACAGTCTCCAACAAGCGTGACGTAAAACCAACAATCGCCGTGGGCTGTCCGATAGCGTGGACGCTAGTCACAGCCAATCGCTGCTGTCCTCGTGACCCAACAAGTCCATGATGCCCTTCTTCCTGACGGCTTTATAAGTCAGGTATTTCTGTCGTCAAATTCACACAACGCCTTCACCACTCACACTCCTGCCATTGCCTTCTGCAGAACCTCCTTGCTGCTTCGCTGAACAAGAAACTGCCTAAAATCCACTATGCCGTGAGTTTTTGTCTGTCCTGTTTTTCTCTCTCTCTTTCACTCTTTCTTTCTCTCTGTATTTACTTGCGTCCCACTAACTGCTTGATCAAACATTCTCTATGCCGCGAGTTTTTAACTCTCTTTTTCCATGCCTTTTATTTTCTCTCTCTCTTCCACTGTTCCTTTCTGTCTGTGTATTTGTATTTCTTTTTATCACAACAGATTTCTCCGTGAAATTTTGGGCTGCTCTCCCCAGGGAGAGCGTGTGGCTACACTACAGCGCCACCCTTCTTTGTATTTTTTCCTGCATGCAGTTTTATTTTTCCTATCAAAGTGGGTTTTTCTAAAGAATTTTACCAGGAACAACCCTTTTGTTGCCGTGGGTTCTTTTACTTGCACTAAGTGCATGCTGCACATGGGACCTCGGTTTATCGTCTCATACAAATGACTACCATCCAGGCCACCACCCAAGGTCTAGCGGAGGAGAAGAAAATATCAGCGGCTGAGCTGTAATTCGAACCACCACGCTCAGATTCTCTTGCTTCTTAGGCGGGAGCATTACCTCTAGGCTGTCACTCTACTGTGTCTACTTGTGTCTTTGTGTGTGTATGTATAGAGTACTTACAACTTTTAGATATCTACTTCTTTTTTTTCAGTAGCAATGACATGCATTTTTATGTATGAATTACCAAGTCCTTAGAAATAAAACTTTTTTAATTTTAGCTAACTATACAGGAAACAAGAAAGGCAAGGCCTTCAAAACCCACTTGTGATACACTTTTTAAAAAATCCAAGACTTTTATGTATTGAGTATAATGCATTTACTGTTATATTTATATTTTTTGTATTCTGTAAACTTGGCACTTTGATCTGATATTCGACCCAACTAAAGATCTGTCATTATTATCATTTTTTGTTCAAACAGGAACTTCTTTTGCTAAGCATGGAAGTTTTATTTATTGCAAACGTTTTGGTGTAGACAGTAAAACAAGGGAAATTATTCTGCTGGGGGAACTTAGTTTGCTTTAAACTGA
The DNA here is from genome assembly GCF_041734735.1 of Babylonia areolata. Lineage (NCBI taxonomy): Eukaryota > Metazoa > Mollusca > Gastropoda > Neogastropoda > Buccinidae > Babylonia > Babylonia areolata. The sequence goes on from NC_134879.1 coordinate 27,198,316, forward strand.
TCTTTCTCATCTTAAACATTACATTTTGAAATTATACTCAATACATAAAAAGCTTGGATTTTTTTTTTTTTTTAAGTGCATCACAAGTGAGTCTTGAAGGCCTTGCCTCTCTTGTTTCAAAATGTAATGTTTAAGATGAGAAGATCAGTCTAAAGCAAATTAACTCTAGCATTAGAGTAATTTCCCTTTTTTACTATCTGCACCAAAACGTTTGCAAAATAAATAAAACTTCCATGCTTAGCAAAAGAAGTTCCTGTTTGAGCAAAAAATGATAATAATGACTGCTCTAGCTGTTGGGTCAGAATATCAGATCAAAGTGCCAAGTTTAGAGAATACAAAAAATATAAATATAACAGTAAATGCAGTTTGCATATAATTAGGCTTCATTCTTTTTTTCTTTTTTTTGTGCCCATCCCAGAGGCGCAGTATTGTTTTAAACAAAATGACTGGAAGAATTGAATTTTTCCTATTTTTATGCCAAATTTGGTGTCAACTGACAAAGTAGTTGCAGAGAAAATGTCAATGTTAAAGTTTACCACGGACACACAGGCACACACACACACACACACACACACACACACACACACACACACAACCGAACACCGGGTTAAAACATAGACTCACTTTGTTTATACAAGTGAGTCAAAAAGGTTACCCCCAGAGCACCTCAGTGAAATATTCCACTTGATTTAAACTTGAAAAGTAAAAAAAAAAAAAAAAAAAAGTGCGAAAAAATTCTTGCACGATCTTTCGACCGATTGCCAAGACCTTTCTCATCCATGTGGCAGATGTGAGATTCATTCCAGGGGTGTAACTAACTTATAAGGTGGTAGATGAGATACTACGCCTTTAATTCAATTCTGGTTCGAGTTTTTAACGTCGTTTTGAACATCGCTCAGCGAGTGAAGTGGATGGGAAAGGGGATCAGAATTGGGTTTGGGTTGGCCAGGAAGGGTGGGTATGGGCTGTGGGGGTGTGGAATTTAAACAAGACAATGAAGATGCATTTTTTAAAACTGGTGTTTCATGATATAGATTGGTACTGGTAGTGGGGAAGGAGTGGGAGAGCAAGGTCATTTGCCAATTAGAATTAAACTGTGGCACAATATAGGGCTGAACGAAATATGGCTCCTGATGAGTTTGTTTTGTTTAGGTTTTGTTTTTTGTTTTTGTTTTTTTGAGTGGGGAGCAGGGGTGGGGGTGGGGTTAACATAAAACGAGATCAGTTTGAGACTGGCTTGACAAGTACCAGGTAGTTCATTTTCAGGTTTGATTCAGACGATGCTGGCATTTGACAAAATAGTAAATCACCTTGGTATCTCTGTGCTCCCACTATGTGACATTTTTTTCATATTTTTGTCCTTTTTTTCGCTCTTTCAAGCTTCTCCACACCACATGTTCATTGGTCACTCATACTCTGATAACATGGTGTTGTTCATCGGTGATGCCATGACTTTTCACCCAAGCTTTTACCCTTGAATGACTCGTGCATGCTGCCTTTGGTTTTCCTATCTTTCTTCTTCTCATGACACTCCTGCTTTTCCCTCTTCTCCGTTTTCTCTTCTTCTTCCTCTCTCTCTCTCTCCCAAAAGTCTATGAATTCATTTTAACATGTGGTTTGACAATGTCGGGACTTTTTTTTTTTTGCTTCTACCCCTGCTTCTTTATAAGTTTCAAAAATTATTTTATGATGACTCGAAGTCACGTGTCTTGGCTAAAATGATGGAATGGCAATGATTGAACTAGAAAAAACAACAGAATCTGATGGAATCATCTTTTCCAACTCATGTTCTGTTTTTGGTTGGAGTTCGTTTCTTCCAAATTGTCACCCCTTCTTTCTTTCATCTTTGTTTTTAAAATATCAAATTCCGAGAGTTTGGATCAAAATTTCAAGTTTTCTGAGCATTTGAGCTGTCGCTTAGTTTGAATTATTGAATAGTGTGGATGGTATCGTTAGTGATTTTTTAATTTTCTATTTTCTAAAATTTCCCAAGAAACTGGATTTAAATCTTCCGAGTTTTTTTGCATTTATAATTCATACAAACATGTCTTCTCTTTTCATTTTCGCTGGCATCGCTTATATTCTCTTAAACATTACCACCACTGCAGCAGTGACAGTTTAATTTCACTGCTTTGAGTTTGGCTTGTTGGCTGCGAATTAGAGTATTGCATGTTTTACAGTTTCCGAGAGATTGACCCATCTCTAATTCATGGGAATTTTCCGAGAGTTTTTGTGACGATTTTGTTGAAACAGTTGTGAGATTTGGAACATTATTTGGTTACGTTTCAAGAATGCAGTCGTTCTTTTATGCTTGCTGTATATTTTGTTTCCATTCTGTCCATCTGCTCATGTTTTCTTTTTCTTGTTCTCCTGATCCCCTGAATCTGTCTCTGGGTGTCTCTCTCTCTCTCTCTCTCTCTCTCTCTCTCACGTGCACACACACACACACACACACACACACACAGAGTGTGCTAGCGGGGACAAGCGAAACGAAAGGTAGACAGCATTAGATTCGCTTACCTGGGAATAATTCTTTCTAGAGCAGATAAAATTCTTACCACTGAGCCAACACGATTGATGGGGTGAACTGTGCAGGAAATAAGATTAGGCTTTGGTTGCTCGAGCGTTGAGGTGTGACAACTGTCTCCCCATGGCATCTGGGCCAGAAGGGACAGGTCAAAGCGGGTGGCCCTGTGTACTCTGGGTATTACATTACAACAAACAAACCCTTGAGGGGTGGGGGCTGGGGTGGGGAATGACATATGGACGCCCTTCGCACTACATGAACAGGTTTTGACATTTTTATTTTATGTGGTGAAGATACTGCGAGATGCTCTTCCCTATTTCCTCCATTCAGTCATGTGAATTTTACAGCACATTGATCATATCAAACACTTGAAATGTACCAGAGTTTGATAAAAGGGTGGAAATTGGGGAGGCGAGAGAGAGAGAGAGAGAGAGAGAGAGAGAGAGCTGTCTTCTTAAAACGAAAAAAGCAAGGAATGTAAAGAAGAAAAAAAAGACTGCATCCTGAGATTATCAAGCCACGTGTGACAGAGAGGGGAGAAATAGATATATAGATAGATAGATAGATCCATCCATACATAAATACGTACATCCATAGACAGAGGCTGGGAGGAATGCATCGGTTACTGAGTGTGTTGCTAATTCCATTAAGAATTTTAAAATCATGCAGTGTCTCTTTGGCCCCGAGTCTCCCGGTTTAAAAAAAAATCGCCTCCCTGCCCCCTTCCCCTCTATCTACTCCCTGCCCCCCCCCCCCCCCACACACACACACACACAGTTTCCTCTTGCCTTGGGCCTTTTCCACACATCACTTGGAAATGGACAATAGGACAAAAGTCTCCATCCAAACAATAGCCACAGGCTTCCATTGTCTGAGCGTTCATGCCACCCCTCGTTTCCCACTGCTATTTGGGGTAGCAGTGGCTAGACAGTTCCCCACGGACTAGGTCATGGCCCCTCACTGCTTTAATTGGCTGACTTTGCTGGGGGCAAGTGAGATTTGGGTGGAGGCTGTTATCAAAGGGGCTGCCTTTCCCATTGTGTGGTGATGTCATGAGGTCTGGATTGTTAGCCAGAACCCACCCTTGCCTGCCCACAACGCCACCTCCTCCCCGATTAAAAAGGATCAGTTCATCCGTGCGGGTCCATGTTTCACTCGTCCTGGCTAGTGTACTTGTGTGTGTGTGTGTGTGTGTGTGTGTGTGTGTGCACGCACGCGCATGTGCGTGCATGTGTGCATGCATGTGGAGAGAGAGGGAGTGAGGTGAGAAGAGAAAAAGAGATGGGTAGATGGACAGAGGAGACAAACGTGTGTGTGTGTGGATAAATACATGGATCAATTCAATCGTAAAGACAGATATTGAAGAGACAGACAGACGGATCCTTTGCTAACAGCCTCCACTCAGATTTTACCACCACCCCTACTCGCTCGCAGCAAAGTCAGCCAATTAAAGCAGTAAAGGGTGGCATGTTGAGGGAGAACCATTGTGACTGTGTGCCCCAGGCCCAGCTTACATGGCACAATGGCAGTTTCCTTAGAAACAAACTCCTCGGTGAAGATGGGTGTGATGTGGGATGGGGAGGTGGTCTGGGTCGTCAATGACCGTGCTGACACACACTCGAGGGCACAGCAGAGGCTGAGGTGATGAAAAGAGTGGGAGGAGGGAGGGTGTGCCAGTCCACGCCACTCGACCACCCTCTCCCTCACTCAGGTGTTACCACCTGGTCTTGACTCAAGGCTGAGCACGTTAACGGCATGTCACGTTTTCAGGTGGACAGCGGAGATCCACACCCCAATCTACTAGGTTAGACACACACACGTGCACGCGTGCACACACACACACACACACACAACTACGCTAGTGGGGACGAGCGAAACGTGCGAGATTATTGGATGCGCACGGATGAACTGATCCACTTTTAGACAGGGACTGGGCGGCGGAGGGGAAGGGCGGGGGTGGGTTCTTGCTAACAATCCAGACCTTCTGACATCACCGTACAAAGGGAAAGGCAGACCCTTTGCTAACAGCCTCTACCCAGATTTTACCACCACCCCCACTCGCCCGCAGCAAAGTCAGCCAATCAAAGTAGTAAGGGGTGGCATGTCCCAGTGAGAGGCGAAACTCTTTCTACCCATGCCCTCTGGCCAACGCTACATGTACTGGGAAAGGCGGGTTGACTTGCATTCTCAGCAGTGCGGTTGGTGGTCATTGTTCCCGAGTGAGATGTGGAAAAGATTGGGAAGTTTGCGTGTGTGTGTGTGTGTGTGTGGTGTGCATGAGAGAGAGAGAGAGAGCACGTGGGCTGTTACGTGTGTGTGTGTGGGGGGGGGGGTGTAGAGAGGGAGGAGACTTTCTAACCAAGACACTTGGATCAAATACACACTGCATGAGTTCAAACTTGTGATGAAATGGCAATAAGCTTGGTGATTACCGCATTCCTCCCAGCTCTGTTGTTTGTCTATGTCTCCCCCTCTCTCTCTCTCTCTCTCTGATTAACAGTCCCATTCAGCGTGGCAGCCCCCTTCCCACACCATCCCCTGTAGCTCTAGATGTAACAAGTAGAGGACCTGGTAGGGGAGAACCATTGTGACTGTGTGCCCTAGGCCCAGCTTACACAGCACAACGGCGGTTTCCTTAGAAACTGAAACTCCTCGGTGAAGATGGGTGTGATGTGGGATGGGGAGGTGGTCTGGGTCGTCAATGACCGTGCTGACACACACTCGAGGGCATAGCTGAGGCTGAGGTGATGAAAAGAAGAGTGGGAGGAGGGAGGGGGTGCCTAGTCCACGCCACTCTACCACCAGCCATTCTCTCACTCCGCCTTACCACCTGGTAACAGAGGTGGGAAAAACAGCCCCACGCCCCAACCCTCTACACACTCACACACACACACACACACACACACATAGCATACACATTTACAGGATCACGCTCACACATGCACACGCACACACACACACATGCACACAGAGGCATGCACGCACACGCACACACACGGAGGCACATGCACGCACACACAGAGGTGCATATGCGCACACCGAGGCACACGCATGCACATACAGAGGCATATGTGCGCACATTTACACATGCACACATACACTTACGCACATCCAGACATTCACACACACACACACACACACACACACACACACACACACACACAGAGGCACAGGTGCTTACACATTGGCACATACGCTCAAAATGAACACATACACATTCAGGGACATACACATTCACACACAGGCGTGCACTTACATGCACTCACACACACAGACACACACACAGAGGATGATTTGTCAATAGTCTTGCAAAGCTGGATGGACGTGTGTTCCTATATGTGTACCATCAATGCCTAATACAGGAATTTAGTAATTCTCTATTTCGATCAGCTTCTTCTTCTTCTTCTTCTGCGTTCGTGGGCTTCAACTCCCACGTTCACTTGTATATACGCGAGTGGGCTTTTACGTGTATGACCGTTTTTACCCCGCCATGTAGGCAGCCATACTCCGCTTTCGGGGGGGTGCATGCCGGGTATGTTCTTGTTTCCATAACCCACCGAACGCTGACATGGATTACAGGATCTTTAACGTGCGTATTTGATCTTATGCATACACACGAAAGGGGTTTAGGCACTGGCAGGTCTGCACATATGTTGACCTGGGTGATCGTAAAAATCTCCTCCCTTTACTCACCAGGCGCCGTCACCGTGATTCGAACCCGGGACCCTGAGATCGAAAGTCCAACGCTTTAACCATTCGGCTATGGCGCCCGTCATTTCGATCAGCTAAGAAGTGGTTGATTTCGTTGCCTATAAATGATTTTTGTGTAAACTATGGCTGACCTGCACTTTAGAAAGACTATTTTGGGGGATTTGATTATTGAAAATACACAGATAGGTAGATAGAACACCCTTTGCATACAAACTTTAATCATTAGACTGTCTGCAAATTAACACGTGTATTCAAAAGAAAAAAAGATTCTGGTCACAGCAGCAAATTAGTTAACAGCCAGGTGAGAAACAAATGTAAATTGTAGTAATTAAAGCAGAAATGGTGAGATTGTTTTTCATTCATGTGGTGATGCATGCAGTGTGGAAAAAAATTCTCCACCTGAACAAAACCACTGTGTGTCTTTGATATATAAATATGTGATTTTTTTCAGCTTTTTCATACCACAAGTGTGCCACATCCATGGATTCACAAAAAGACAGACAAATAGGAAACATCTGCCATTTCTATTTTACTCACCATGTGGGTGTCTTCTTTGCAAACAAGTTTGTTTCATTTCACGTCCATAGGCAGAAGGAGGAGAATCATAGTGACAAACGTGTCACAAGTGATTCTGTGAGTTTTAACATTTATTTTTTTTATGTTTCCAGATTGGTAACTTCCAACACCACCACCACCACAATGGAGGAAGACGCTGCCACACACATTGTGGCACAGGTTGTGCCAGCCCTGTTGTTGCTGGTTGGAGTGGGGAACTTCTTCACTCTGATCAGCCTCAAAAAGCATGAGGTGAGAAAGTTATGCTGTTTTTTTGTCACATACATGGGAGAGTTCATGACAAACTATACACTACAAATTTAAACCATTCCAAAGACCAGATGTTTTCCTGGATTTTTTTTTTTAATCCATGAGCTCCCAGTTCATGCCAAGAAAAAAAAACCTCTTTCCACTGAGACCAGTGGTTTGCAGCAATGACCTAAAAAAAAAAAGCTTGTTTTTTTTGTCACAATATAAGTGGAACGCCGTGTGGAGTCTTCATGTGGGGGCATCAGATGATGCTGAAAGTTAAGCGTTCCTTCTGTGTTGCAGGATCTGGATGTGGGCAGCAGGACCTACCACATGGTCCTCACAGTGATGGACCTGGTAGTCCTGGCCCTGTCCCTCTCCCGCTTCTGGCTACTTGCTGTGGGCGGCATTGACATATTTGTCAAGCCGCTTTTCATCTGTAAAGTGCTGCCCATGCTGGCGTCCGCCGTCCTCATGATGCCGCCATGGCTGCTGGTGGCCATGGCCCTTCAAGCGCATGAGGGGCTGCGGAAGACCGTCCACATGGGTAAAAATGTTACCCGGTGGAAGGCACGGTCTTACTCTGCTTTTGTTTTTTTTATTTGCGTACTTATCAACGCCCACATCCTTTTGTTTTTCGGGCACCCAGACGAGGAGGAGGAAACGGGTGGTGGCATCACCGTGTCCCCAAACACAACCACTGCTCAGCCCTCCTCTTCCTCCCCTGTACCAAAGGAATGCGCGCCCTTGTCCGGCGGCTACGCCAGTTTTTATTACAAGGTGTGGCCGTGGGTCAGTCTGACAGCCTCCGTGTCCCTACCGGCGGTCATTCTTGTTGTGCTGTGTGTATTGATCATACGTCGTTTGATCATACGCAGTGCACAGAGTGCCCACGTACCTATGCCGGAGTCTTTCAGACAGCTGGTGACATCCGTCCTTGTGCTGTCTGTCGTGTCGGTGCTGCTGTCCGCCGCTCTGGCGGGCTTCGCTTTCGCCGACCCCAGACGGTACTGGACGGACTATCCAGACACCCTGACCAATGACGAGGCGTGGCGCGGCAGTCAGTTCACCCTGTGGTGCTTGTTCCACCTGGTGTTCTATGTCCAGTTCGCGGGGCGTTGGGTGGTGACCTGCTGGTGCTGCCAGTTGTGGTCCATCCTCCGCTCCCTGTGTTGCCACCAGACAGAAACGTGAGGGAAAGATGGACTGTGTGGTGACGACACCACGGACATAGAACAGCTGGCTGCAGGCTGAGGACAGAACTGTTCTGTTCTGTAAGAGGACGGAGTTCTTCTGTCCTCCCTGCAGGCACTACAAGCCTGCCTCCTCCCCCCCCCCCTTCTGAACTCCCTGCTCCCCTTCGTCAGGAGGGTTGTCTGAGCTGAAAGAGTTCTAGGGGGTTGGGGGGGGGGGTCATGGGGGTTGGGGACTGTCCATTCTGTGGGCTGTGGGTGTGTCTGGATGCCCGAGAAACAATAGTGTGTGAAGCACACAATGTATTACATATTCCCTGTGTTACCATTATTTTCTTTTTCCACAGTTTGCTTTGTTTTCTTCTTTTCTTTATATGCTGTACCTCATCCTTCTGGGGTAGCTTTGGAGATTCACTGGGTTGTGTCTTTCCCCTGCTATGATTGAGAACACCACCAAACAATTATAATTATTGGTGTCTCTGGATCACATGCCATAGAGATAATAGTTCACTGCTAAAACCTTGATTCCTGAGTCCAGTTGCTACCGTTGAAGGGTTTCTTATCAGATACATGAAAATGTATTTTGTTTTTTGTTTTTTGCAAAGCAATGGTTGCACCCGTTGACTGATGCAAAAAGCTCAACAGGAAAAGATTAACTCCGACATCAATCATTTTGATTTCAATGACTATTTGATAGAAATGGTTGGTCCTGTGTTGCTATGTTCATTCATTCGAATCTAATACAGTTTACCATTGAAATATTGTCAGATTGTTTTATGTGAAAGTATTGTACAGTGGTTGTGTTTGGTGTCATATACTGTACCATGTCAAACTGATGCAAACTAGGCCTATTGGTTTGTTCTGTTTGGCCAAATTTTGCGCGGCTAACAGTGAAAAGACGCCCCTCTTTGTCTGGCCCGCTCTTAGCCAATCAAACGCCTCTAACAGCTATAAGCGCTGAACCATTCCTTTGGCCAAGGCTCTCCATGCCATCTTGTCAGGTTTTCGCTCTGTCTCGTCTAACGCTTTTTTTGGCTATTAAGCGTGTTCATTTGGCCTTACTTTGTTGTATGCGGCTTGCCTGTATATTTTTCTTACATTCTGTGTACTCGTTTCGACTCGGCCCCCTCGATTCGTTCGTATTTTTCTACCTCTGAGTCGATCCTGTCTTTCCTTTCTCTGTTGGGGATCGAATTGTCACTGGGTGCCTACGCGCGGTACCATGCCTCGTATGCCATCCTACGAAGGCAGGGATCATGATGCTGGGAGGGATACTCGGCAAGAGACTCTCCCAGGCCCGGAGCTCATGATTTCTCCCGATAGGGACCGCGGCGATGCGTCTGCAGACGCAGATCGCGGAGAGGACGCTCGTTCCAATAAAACAGTCATGAAGGGGACCGGGGGGAAAGGGATACGAGCGTCGCCTCCCGAGGTGTCCCAGCGCGAGGCAGGTGGAGGGGGGAGTAGCACGTCCTCTCTTGGTGGTGGGGACTCGCGGCTGGGTGCGAACTCCCAAGGGGAGGCCGCCCCCCGCCGTTACCCGGGCCCCCACACGGAGACGGCCCTCAGGGGCCCCAGTGCTGTTCCCCCTCCTCCCTTCTCGGTCGACCCCCCTCCCCCACCTCCTTCTGGGGGAGAAAAACATTTGGCTCCGGGGGGGGACCTCCACTTTGCTCACCCCGGGCCAAGCCACCCCAGTCTCCCCACGGGAGGGGATTCGGGGCGCGTGGCAACCTCCTCTGCAGGTCTTCCCGCTATCCGGCCGGTCTCCCCTGCTGGGGGAGTCCCGCGCGTGTCAGGCGGTTCCGGGCAGTCAGACCGCCGGCCTTTCGGCGTGTCTGACACCCAAGTCGGACCTGACCTCCCTCCGACATGGCCAGGTTTTTCCCTTCAGCGAGGTCAAGGCGCCAGTGACCCTTGGGGCTGGGGTCACGGGATGGCTGGTGCCCACGGGTGGTATCCCCCATTCTACCCGTACTGGGGTGCACCTATGGTGCATGCTGGGTTACCGGGAGGACCAGGGACCAACCCCTTGTCCGCTCCCCACCGGACCCAACCCAGCACAGATCACAGAGTGACACACACAGCCCCGACAAGAGGGATTGACTTCTCGTCAGGCAGGTCGAGCTCCTCGACAAATATTACCACTACAGCCTCAAATTGGTCCTCTGTCAACACGCAGGTGACCTCCACAGTCACTACGGCTTCCTTTTCAGGACCGACGGTGGCTGAGGGGCCCCGCTCAGCCCGTGGGAGCCTGCCGTTCCCACCTACCCAGCCCGCGGTCCTAAAAGGAGATGAGTGGGTGTTTGTCCCCTCACAGCACTCGTGGGTCCCTCTGGCTTCCAGGGACGCCCTCTCTGAGAAGGTGTGGCACCCGCCATCCCAAGCATGGTTGGACCTATGGTCCACACACTCCCCACCCTCTTCAGGTGTCAAGGACATAACAGCGGAGGCCAGGCTCCCTGCTCGGGATCGCCCCAGCTCATCCCGCTGGGCTGACCACAGCCCACAGGACGCCCCCGTGGGTACATCCACTTGGGATGGCACCCAGCAGGGGATGGACTGTGAACAAGAGGGGGAGCCTCTGTCTTCGAATGAGGACGAACAAGCGGATGAGCACTCTTCGCCCCCATCCCAGGGGGACAGATGGAGCCCACGCCTCCCTAGGGACCAGCCTGAACCAAACTCGGACTTTGCCGAGCTCGAACTGACCCTCCCCAATAGGGTCACGCATGCCGAATCAGTCCCTCAGGCAACTTTGTCACCCTTAACCTCCTTCGGTCATGTGACTCTAACTCCAGAACCACAAGGCGACTCAGAGTGCCAGAAATGGCTCAGGAGTGGCTTAATAAGCCAGCCCGCACCATCAGGGGTGCGGCTTCCATCCCTCCTCCAGGCAGGGAGTCCCTCTCTGCCCCGGGCGCTTTTTCCCCAGGCAAGTTCCTTAAAGATCCCTCCAAGGGAGGAGTGTGGTCCTGGTACACCCAGGACCACCCTGCCTACAGGGAAGCAGAGCCCTCCGCGCAGGACAGGATGTTGGTCTCACAGCGCACCACCTTCCCCACCTCAGCTACTCTTTCCTTTAAGACATTAGCAGAGTGGGACAAACTGGCCCGCCGCTGCCTCCTCGAGGTTTCCACGGCTTATACCTTCTTTGACGTGTTCCTCCACAGAGCCAATGAGCTGTGGGAACAACGTCCAGTTCATCAGGACACGGAGTCTCCTTCCTCTGTCCCGCCTGGCCTCTTCTCAGACCCGAGGTTAAACACTTTTGGCAATCGGGTAGCGTCTGGTCTCACGGCAGCTGCAGACGCAGTTACCAGCCTTCACTTCAATACTGTGCTAGCGCGGCGTGATGCCGTTCTCAGCCTCTCTAACATTCCTGTGGAGGAGAGGGCTGCCCTGCGGTCCATCCCAGCACAGCAGCACTCCCTCTTCGGCCAGTATGTGCCGCATTTTGTCAGCCACAGGGCAGAGACAAACAGGGAGGTGGCCTCATATTTAGCCCACTCCTCCCAGGGTGCCAGGGTTCTATGCCATTGAAGAGACCCGCCACCAAGGCTCCTCCATATACCACGCCTCCTAAGTCAAAGCGGCGTGCGCAGAATCAGCGGCAGAGGAACAAACCACCTCATGTCCGTCCAAGCCGACTGGCCATGCCCAAGGCCAGAAGGCAGCACCCCCAATGACTGGGCCCCGATTCAGCACCGCCAGTCGTTCAGCCCCTCCATGTAGGAAACTTGTCCCGGCATGCTCATCGGTGGCGTGCTCTGGGACTCAACGACTGGATTGTATCGGTACTAGAGTCGGGGTACATGCTCCCTTGGGTGGGGGACCGCCCCCCTCTAAGATCCACTCCTCCTCCTTATGTGCCCAGCTCGATGGAGCAGGAGAGCGTCTTAGAGAAAGAGATATCGCACCTACTCCTCATAGGGGCGATATCTCAACTCTTGGACCCGGGCCCCGGTTTTTACGGCCGGTTGTTCGTGATTCCAAAGGTATCAGGAGGGTGGAGACCAGTCCTGGACTTGTCCCCCCTCAACAGATTCCTCCCCAAAATGAAATTCAAGATGGACACACAGGCACAGATTCGGGAGACCATGCAACGTGGCGATTGGGCTACATCCATCGATCTGAAAGATGCTTATTTTCATATCCTCATCCACCCGGCATCCCGTCGGTACCTGAGGTTCGTGTGGAGGGACAAGGTGTTCCAGTTCTTGGTCCTCCCATTTGGTCTGTCCCTTGCCCCTTTCCTGTTTACCAAGGTGGTGCGGGAATTGGTGTCCATCGTCCGGTCGGAGTCCATTCGGCTCTGTGTGTACCTGGACGACTGGCTTATTCTGGCCCAGTCACAGGCCCTGTGCCAGAGTCATACAGCCAGACTTCTAGACCTGTGCTCCCAACTGGGCTTCATCACGAACCAGGAGAAATGCGATCTGTCCCCGAGTCAGTCCTTCGACTTCTTAGGGATGAGATTCGACACGCGGTCTATGATAGTCTCTCCGACGCCAGATCGGTGGGACCGTCTGACAGGCCTCCTCAACCACTTGCGCCATTCCTCCCAAGCAACAGCGCGGACACTTTCTTCCCTCCTGGGCATGATGGAGTCCATGGCACCTCTCATCCCTCTGGGCAGGGTTCTCAAGCGCCCTCTTCAGAGGGCACTCAGGCTACGGTGGTCCCAGAGCACTCAGCCATGGGATACCCCGATATGTCTGGGCGAGTGGTTCCTCGAGGTGACATCAGAGTGGTTAACCACCCCTCTTCGGACACAGGGGGTGCCCATAGCCCCATCTACTCTTCAGGTGGCACTATTCACAGACGCCTCCTCCCTGGGCTGGGGAGCCCACATGGACTCACTCCATGCAGCAGGGACTTGGTCCCCGGAGGAGCGCCTATGCCACATCAATGTTCTGGAACTGGAGGCAGTTCGCAGGGCTCTCCTGCACTTCATGGGGGAGGCCACCGGCAAGACCATCCGCTTGTTCACGGACAATACAACAGTCGCATGTTACGTGAACAAAGGGGGGGGGGACGCACTCGGTAGACCTCTCTCTGCGGACCGAGGCTCTCCTCCGTTGGTGCCACAGCAAGGGCATTGCACTTTCAGCGAGACACATAGCAGGGAAAGACAACATTTTGGCAGATGCTCTCAGCAGGTCCAAGAGTGTCATACACACAGAGTGGACCCTGGACAAGGGCACCCTGCAAGGGGTGTGGGAACAGTGGTTCCGGCCGATGGTGGACCTGTTTGCGACAAGGTTCAACAAGAGACTTCCCACTTACGTCTCTCCGGTCGCCGACCCAGAAGCATGGGCAGTGGATGCTCTCTCTCTAGACTGGAGCAGTCTGATTGCCTATGCGTTTCCTCCCTTTCCAATCCTGTCCAATGTGATACAGAAAGCCAGGTTGGAACGCCCGCAGCTGATCCTCATTGCGCTGAAATGGCCAGCCCAGCCCTGGTTTCCAGTCCTTCAGTCCCTGACACATGTTCCACCCCTGGAACTGGAAACCAAACCTCATCTGCTGAGGCAGCCTCGTTCGGGCATTCCTCACTCCAATCCTCAACTGCTCCACCTGCACGCGTGGCTGCTGTGCGGTCGGAACTGTCAGCATCACCATTGAAGTCTTCCACCCCTCGGTCAGCCTCTGTGTCGGCCGCGCTGACCAAGGGGGGTGCCTCCTCCGACCTCCTCTCCATAGTCTCCAAAGCCAGGAGGGAGGAAACAGAGACTTTGTATGACTTTCGCTGGAAGAAATGGCTGCGTTGGTGTGCAGCTCAGAACATTCCCCCTACTAACCCTACGAGCATGCAGCTGGCCAACTTTCTGGCTCACTGCTCCTCGGTTCTCAACCTGTCTGCTAGTTCCGTGCGAGGGTACAGGTCTGCCATCTGTACCACTATCAAACAGCTAGGTGGTCCCGCTTTTGAAGCTGATTTCCTGCTCAGAGAGGTGGCTAGGGGCGCCTCTCTGAAGGAAGCTAGGAATCCCATAAGAGTGCCCCTCTGGGACTTGTTCCTGGTGCTGGATTTCATTCGAAAACAGCCCTTTGAGCCATTGGGGACTATTCCTTTTGACCTGCTCACTCTCAAGACCACTTTCCTTCTGTTGCTGGCCACTGGCCGTCGTAGAAGTGAGATTCATGGTCTTAGTGGAATGCCACAAGATCTAGCATTCCACAGAGATGGTTCCATCACTTCCAGAGTTTCTGGCTAAGAACCAAGACTCCGAGGTCCCTTCCCCCTCTCTGAGGGTCAGACCTTTATCTGATATTCTTACCCAAGATGATGAAGACAGGCATCTCTGCCCCGTTCGATGTCTCAAATACTATTGGGATAGGTCTCGCCATAGGCGTTCTTCTCAGAGGCGCCTTCTCATCTCCCTCAATGAGAATTACAAGAAAGACATCGCTGCAGGCACCATTTCCCACTGGGTTTCCCAAGTCATTCGTACAGCCTACTGTCATGCACACAAGGATATCAGTTGTCTTAATCCCAGAACACACGAAGTGCGGGCCATAGCTACTTCGGCTGCTTTCCAGCACTCGGTACCACTGCAGCATGTCTTGGAGGCAGCCTTCTGGCGGTCTGAGAATCCCTTCATCAACTTCTACCTCCGGGATTTCCGTATGACCAGGGCTGACGGTTCCAAGGGGATTTCCTTTGTCGCGGCTAACACTGCCGTCTCAGTTACAAGAGCTCCCCATACGAACCAGTAGGCGTTGCCCTCCTCCATTTGCTTTAAATTCTGCATCAGTTTGACATGGTACAGCATATGACACCAAAAGGAGTTTGTATTATACTCCATGTTTGGTGATACATATACTTACCATGTCAAACTCGAATGCCCGCCCGTCCGTCCCCGCGTCTCCGCCGTGGTTCTCATGGGGCATTTTCGTTCA
Source organism: Babylonia areolata (assembly GCF_041734735.1). Classification (NCBI taxonomy): domain Eukaryota; kingdom Metazoa; phylum Mollusca; class Gastropoda; order Neogastropoda; family Buccinidae; genus Babylonia; species Babylonia areolata. Next base: position 27,213,460 of record NC_134879.1, read on the forward strand.
TGGCCACGGAATGATTCAGCGCTTATAGCTGTTAGAGGCGTTTGATTGGCTAAGAGCGGGCCAGACAAAGAGGGGCGTCTTTTCACTGTTAGCCGCGCGAAATTTGGCCAAACAGAGCAAACCAATAGGCCTAGTTTGCATCAGTTTGACATGGTAAGTACCAAACATCACCAAACATGGAGTATAATACAAACTCCTCCTTTCTGTTATTTCTGCAGCTAGAATTGTTCTTGAACAGAATGATTATGGTTCTGTTCGAGAAGATCAGATGTTAAGTAATGCAAATATTTTGTGTGAAAATATCAAGTTTCATGCAATTCTTTTTGTCACAAGTCGAAAAATGAAATAGACACACGAAAACATGGAGGAACTGTTGTTTTTTCCCACGAAGGTTTGAAAACTTGTTTCTCTTCAGAAAAAAATAATTCTATCGTGTCAGACTCTTGTATTTATACTTGTTAGAATGCAGTATAGCAATTATAATGTGTCAGTAGAAACGGGTCGTGAATTTGATACCCAAAGAAAAATGTTTATGCAGTGAATGACATGTTTGTTGTGTGTGATGATTTCCACATTATCATGGAAAGCAAAATTTCCACGTTATCCTTTATCACTGTTGATTTACAAATCCTTCGCATTTTGGCGAATCTGATACAGTCACTCATGAAACATTATGAATTCGACTATTATGTGAAATCGGAGTGAAAAACGGATTATGGCTGCCTATATGAGTGGGGTAAATAAACAAAACGGTCATACACGTAAAATGTTAAATGTTGCATGTTTGCCTGAGTGTGTATGTGTGCGTGCCTGAAATTTGATTGAATGACACAGGAAACGAATGATCAGCGCCCAATGGCAGCCACCAGTCGGCTCTGCCCAGGTAGGCAGCCTGCTGTGCAAATGACCCCGTGATTGTAAAGCACTTGGAGCTTGGTCTCTGACCGAGGACAGGCGCTATATAGGTATCCATATCAGTCAATCAATCAATGGAGCTTGTTTTTCAAAGTAAAAATCATCGAAGTATAACAGTGTTCTATGATTTCTGTGGCTATAGTGTTGTTGGAAAAGTTCTTGAACAGAATGATTATGACTATTTGTAAAAACAATAGTCTTTTATTAATACAAATACTTTGTGTAAAACGATCAGTTTTACGAAATTCAATTTGTCGTAAGTTGAGAAGTGAAATAGACACATGTAGACAAATAGCAAAAAGTGTTGTTTTTCCACAATGTTTGAAAACTGTTTTCTGTCCAGAATGTGTGTGTGTGTGTGTGTGTGTGTGTGTGTGTGTGTGTGTGTGTGTGTGTGTGCCAGACTCTCGTATAATTCTCATTAAACTGCAATATAGCAATTATGAAATATTTGAAACGGGGTCGTGAGTTTGCATTACTCAGAGAATAATTATGTGCAGTAAAGATGACATGTTTGTTGTGTGGGATGAATTTCACGTTGTACTGGAATGTTCTGTTTTGGGTTACACATTTGCCCCACCACCACCCCACCACCATACCTGTTCATATACATCTTTTGATGACATGGCAAAAATAAAGAGTACTGCTGAAAAAAAACCTTGTTTTTTGTTCGTGTAAAATGCTTTTGTGTGTGTGTGTGTGTGTGTGTGTGTGTGCGCGCGTGTGTGTGTGTATGTGCGTGTGCGTGTGTATGTGTTTCGGGCTAAAAAAATATGCAAAAAAAATCAAAATGTAGAAGTATCCAATTATCAAGATCAGATATTTTTTAAAGGTCATTTCCAGAATAGGATGTTTATTCCACCCCTCAAACAACGGACCCTTCACACCACCAAATATAAAGACGGTGATACTTGCCCTTGAGAGCGCCAGTCAGCAAACTTAACCCTTTCACCGCTAAGCTCGCATTTATGCACAAGCATGGTAGAGGACCCATGTCACTGAAAGTTGATCATTCATTGGTCTGTTATCAATGAACCTACTGCTCTTAATGTTCGGTGGTAGGATAGGCCATATTTTCTATACATCGCGGGGGGAATCCCCAGCTATTCTTAGCCACTGTCTTTTCTGTGTTTATGCAAGGGAAATTTGTACTCTAAATTGACTGGCGGTGAAAGGGGGTTAACTCTGCCCGACTTGACAATACAGTCAGATAGCCAGCGGGTTTGACTGCCACCACCCCTCCCTACTCTCCCTCTTTCAAAGGCTTTGTCACAATACAGCAGTGCATGTAACCACCTTAGATGTGTGTACTGTGAATCGCTTTGGATAGCTCTCAGTTGGTTCTACCAAGGTAGGCAGCCTGCTGTGCAAACGACTACGTGTTGGAGAAGGGCTCAAAGCTTGGCCTTCAACCGGAGATAGGCACTACGTTAGTATCAATAATAAAGATAATGATGACGATAATAATGATAATAGCAACAACAGGAACAGCAGAAACAACAACAATAATAATAATGACAACAACGATAATAATAATAATGATAATCTGAATGGACAATATTGTGACCATTGATTGGATTTGTACTGACAGGACAGCAAACAAGTGCTAGCGTATTTTTGAGTTCTCCCCCTTTGCTTTGTCTGTTTCCGACCATAGACGCTAAAACTAATATATTAGTGTCTATGTTCCGACATAACACGGTCCACAGACTTATAAATAGACCCACTTCTATAGATACACATCCGTGTGGGTTATGAGCCGTGACGGAGTCCAGCCAAACAGGGAGAAAATATTCATCCTTTCTACCCCTCTTCCAATGTAACCCTCAGCCCCCCCCTCCCCCCCCCCTTCCATCCCACCCCACTTCAACTCGTGTCCCCTTATCTCCTCCTCATTCAGCCAGGAAGACAATCCCCACCTGATACATTGATCGCTCAATGTCTGGAACATAACAAAAGACCCTCAAAACACACACACACACACACACACACACACAGAAGGGGTGGAGGTTAGGAGATGGGGAGGGAGGGTCCATGGAGGATGGAGGAGTTTGTGAGTTAGAGATGGGAGGCTAAGAATGATGTTGCGTGTTGTGTGTGTGTATGTGTGTATGCGTTCGCTTGTGAGTGTGCGTGTTTTTGTGTTGTGCCATGTATGTGTATGCGTGCGTGTATCTATCTTGTGATATAGATATATAGATGTGTGTCTGTGGGTGTACACTGTAAGAAAAAATGTTATCGCTAAAAATGCTATCACTAACTTATCAATATATCTATGTATGTATGTATGTCTCTCTCTCTCTCTCTCTCTCTATATATATATATATATATATGACTGCATGAGACCTACTCTTGTACATTATTATGTTTGGAGGCTTACGTGTGTAGAGACGTCTAACATGTGAACCAGAAAGGCATGTCCCAGAGAGACCAGAAGAGCCTCCATGGGGCTTCTGTGTCCTGTCATGAATGGGGACAAACTATAGAGTTGAATGACATAGTTACTGACTTACACACTTAATTCTCTCGGTATGACCAGTCCTCTCTTCTTCTCTACACATACCCCTCGGATGTCCAGTGGGTGTCTCAATGACCCAACCTTTAGCTTCCGTCGTCAGAATTGTGGTATTCTTTGTCAACATTCACCTCTTCAGTATAAGAGCCTTCCGCTTACAGATATTAAAAGTTCTTTAGTTTGTAAGAAATGACAATCCTATTCTAAAGTATTTAAAGTTTCAAAAATGAGCTAGGTTTGAAGCAGTTTATTAATTCTTTTTAGCTCTCTATAAAGGAAAAACATGCACCGATGGGTTTAATTCTAAAAGTAGCTTCTTCTCCTTTTTTTTTTAAACCACTTTCTCATCCATTTGACAGGCTTCATTCAAGGGGCATAACTTATAACCTGACACACAAGGTATTTTTCCAGTAGCTATTTCCCATAAAATGAGGGGTACATGTTGCCTTTGTTCTTTTTCCTTTTCCTTCTACTGCTCCTACTAGTAATTTTTTCTTTCTTTTTTTCCTTTTTTTAACTTGCCCCCCCCCCCCCCCCGCCCCTCTCTCTCTCTCTCTCTCTTTCTCTCTCTTCCTCTTCCTTGTCTATGAATCTATCAATTTATTCACTGTAACATGTGGTCTGACAGTGTTGGGACTAGGCTTTTTCGTCTTTCCCTTCATTTCTATTTTTCTTTTTTTCCGTGCCTTTTTTCTCTTTTAAAGTTTCATGATGACTGGAAGTCACACATCTTTTGGTCAAAATAATGAAAGGAATATGTTTGACCAAGAAATCAGAATCCTATAGATTCGTCTTTTCATCACAAGTGCTGTCCTTTTTATTTTTGTCTCCCCTTTGGTCTTTAATTTCTTTAAGTATTCCGAGAGTTTGGATCAATATTTGTTTTCTGAGCATTTGAACTGTAGATTTAAATAGATGATATCTGACAGTTTTGACTTTCTTTTTTTTTTTAAACTGGGTTTTTGTTTAAATCTTCCGGGCTTGGGGGTTGTTGTTGTTGTTTTTAATACAAACATGTCTTCTTTTTTCATTTATCTATTTATTTCTGTTCACCCGAACATAATCACTAAAACAACAGTGACAGTTCTGCTCACTTTAATATCAACAGTTTGGATTGTTATTTAGAAAACTTTTCCGCTGAGAGTTTATGAAATATCTCATGGTTTACAGTCTTGGCCTACCAGTATTTTTCTTTTTTTTAAAGCTGGGATTTGGAACATTATTTGGTTCGAATGTTTCGAAATTTTGATTGATTTTTTCCCCTAAGATTTGATTATCATTTGGTTCCACATACTGAGTGTTTGGATAGTAC
>NC_134879.1:27223201-27250701 GCF_041734735.1 Babylonia areolata
ATGTTTGCTCATCGGTTTCAATTTTGTCTGCTCTAGAAAGAAATATTCCCTGGTAAGCAAATTTCATGCTGTTAAAATTGCTTGTGCACCCCAATTCAGCCCAGCTCAGCAAAACCATAGAAAATTTCTGTTTATTTGTGTTGAGAAACATGTGAAAACAAGCAGCAGTTATTTCTGGAAGTAATACACATGAAAACAAGCAGCAATTTTCCTATACATGAAACTGAACACCACACACACACACACACACACACACACACACACTCTCTCTCTCTCTCTCTCTCTCTCTCTCTCTAATATCACTTCAAGTGGAAAGACGTTAAACTGAAGACTCTCTCTCTCTCTCTCCCCCTCTATTTCTCTATCTTGCTTGCTTGCTCTGTCTCTCTATACCTTTTCTTCCAAAAGGTACTTTTTGAGATCGCTCTTTTTGTTTATATTGTGTGTGCTAAAGACGTCAAGGTATAAGTTTCTATGCCCCTAGGGAGTACATGAGACCAACCTTCCTTGCTTTGCCTTGGGTGTGTGTGATTCGAAGGGAAGACTGTGGATGGGAAGGTGGTTTGGATTGTCAGTGACCGTGCTGACACACACTCCAGGGCATAGCAGAGGATGGAGTGATGATGAAAAGAATGGGGGGGTGGGGGGGGGGGGTTGCCAGTCCTCCCCAACTGCCACCCTCTCCCTCACTCAGGCGTTATCGCCTGGTCTTGGTTCAAGCACAGACTTTCCACACCCTAACCTTCTGTTACACACACACACACACACACACACAGAGGTACAGCCCGCTCACACATGGAGACATAATTATGTACAGACAGGCACACACACACACACACGCGCGTGCACACACACACACACACACACACACACAGTGGAGATGATTTGTCAGTATAATATTTGTAATGGTGGATGAATATATATAAACCTATGCGTGTTGTCATCAATATACATGCTGGATATATAGCAAATGTTAATTTTGATCAGCGTTGAAATTTTGCATAAAAACAATTGTCAGAGTTCTTTTTGTGGATACACGGAAACCTGTAATTTAGATAAAAATTATGTTGTTTTTTTGGTGTGTTTTTGTTTTGTTTTGTTTTTGTTTGTTTTGTTTTTCTTATGTTTTGGCCTTTTTAATACTGTGGTGTGATCACTAATATTGTTGCTGATATTTACCATCATAAAGTAGCCTACATTAACAAGCTAGTGGTTTGTTCTTCGCATGCAAACCATGTAAAACTATCATCATTAAATTGTTAACACGCGTTATAACTCTGGTCGTGCTGGAAAAAATAATAAATAAACAAATGGGTAAGGGAGAAGAAATGAAAAGAGGAGCAACAGTGAGATACCAAACAAAAATAATAATAATAATAATAATAAATAAATAAAAATCTAATGCAACCAGGGGGGTCCAGTATGTGGTAAAGCTTTTAACTCCTCCCCCTGAACAACAAAAACTACTGTTGCATCTATTTTTTGGTTTTCGTAAATGATGTTGGATTATTTATTTGTAAGTTTATTTTATGTTCAGTTGGCTTTTGTTAATCTGATATATATATATATATATATATATATATATATATATCCTCCAGGAATGATTACACAAAAAGACGAGAGAAAAATAGAGATGCAAGCTGTCAGCTATATTAGTCATCACATGGTAACTCTTTCAGCAAATTGCTTTGCCTTCTATCCCCAGATCTGTGCAGACCTCTGTCAACACCACCATCACAGTGGAGGAAGCTGAAAACTGACTCTGATACACATTGTGTCGCAAGTGTTCTCAGCGCTGCTCTTGGTGGGTGGGGCCATGGGGATCATCCTCACTTTGTATGGGCTCAGAAAGATTGAGGTGAAGAACAACAATGTTTTCTCATCACATGGTCACGACACATTGTATGATTTCTATTCCGTACATCCACGGTTTTTCGCTTTTTTTCTTCTTTTTTTTCCAACCAAGTTTAAGTATTTTTCATTAAGTGAAATATAAGTCTTCGTACATTGACAATTAGCAGCGGTCTTATCACTGAATCATGCTTATTTGAAGATGTTTATGCACTAAGAATTTTAATCATGCATAATCAAAGATCTGTGTTTATGGGCAAAGGATTTTAATCACTCAGAAAATTATTTGAATCGTTTTTCGCCACCCTGATGATACCACCATGGCTGCAGGTGGTGGCCATGGCCCTTCAAGTACATGAGGGGCTCCAAAAGATCGTGCACATGGGTAGCAATGTTACTCAGTGAAAGGCACGAACATATTCAGCTTTCGTAATTTGTATTTGTATGCTTGCAAATCCCCACACCCTGTTGTTTATCAGGCGTTGTTTATTATCATTCTTATTGTTTTCTACGTGTTGATCATACGTCATTTAGCAAGTATGCAACAAGTATGCAATCAATAGAGCATGGCTATGTAGTGGGATCGTACTACCAAAATTTACGAAATTAACTCATAAATGCATGGTGAACAGCATCCTCGTGACACAAATTCCGAAGAAAATTCCTCATGAACACCAAAAGAAAGGGCAGAAAATACTTGTAAAAGAATAAAACGTTCCATTAAAATGTTGTTGTAAAACGCCAGTGTAACTTGATTGTTCATAGAAAATTTTCCTTGAGGCAAGAGGTATTTTAGAAAAGGGTATAATGACTAATCTTGGTTTTAAATCGTGTGCCACTGAGGACCTTTTTTTATCACAAATATTGTCTCCCTTGTACACTGGCAATTTTTTTTTAAATGGCTGCAAAGACCAGATATTTTCCCGTGTGTGTGTGTGTGTTATGTTTTCTTTTTTAATCTATGAGGTCTCAGTCAGTTCGTGCCAAGAAAAAAACAAGCTCTTTCCATTCAGGCCAGTGGGCCAGTAGTCTGCAACAGTGATAGAAAAAACATTGATATGCTTTTTTTGTCATATCTTAAAATTGAAGTGCCGTGTAGTCTTCATGCAAGGGGGGGCATCAGATGATGCTGAAAGTCCAGCGTTCCTTCTGTGTTGCATGATCTGGACGTGGGCAGCAGGACCTACCACGTGGTACTGACGATGATGGACCTGACAGTCCTGGCCCTGTCCACCTCCCGCTTCTGGGTCCTTGCTGTGGGCGGCACTGACATATTTGTCAAGCCGAACTTCATCTGCAAGGTGCTGCCCATGCTGGAGTCCGCCGTCCTCATGATGCCACCATGGCTGCTGGTGGCCATGGCCCTTCAAGTACATGAGGGGCTGCGGAAGACTGACCACACGGGTAAAATGTTGCCGGTGGAAGGCACGGTCTTATTCTGCTTTTGTTTTTTTATTTGTGTACTTGTCAACGCCCACATCCTGTTGTTTTTCGGGCACCCAGACGAGGAGGAGGAAACTGGTGGTGGCATCACCGTGTCCCCAAACACAACCACTGCTCAGCCCTCCTCTTCCTCCCCTGTACCAAAGGAATGCGCGCCCTTGTCCGGCAGCTACACCAGATTTTATTACAACGTGTGGCCGTGGGTCAGTCTGACCGCCTCCGTGTCCCTACCGGCGGTCATTCTTGTCGTGCTGTGTGTATTGATCATACGTCGTTTGATTATACGCAGTGCACAGAGTGCCCAGGTACCTATGCCGGAGTCTTTCAGACAGCTGGTGACATTCCGTCCTTGTGCTGTCTGTCGTGTTGGTGCTGCTGTCTGCTGCTCTGGCGGGATTCGCTTACTCATAAATGCATGGTGAACAGCATCCTCGTGACACAAATTCCGAAGAAAATTCCTCATGAACACCAAAAGAAAGGGCAGAAAATACTTGTAAAAGAATAAAACGTTCCATTAAAATGTTGTTGTAAAACGCCAGTGTAACTTGATTGTTCATAGAATATTTTCTTTGAGACAAGAGGTATTTTAGAAAAGGGTATATTGACTAATCTTGGTTTTAAATCGTGTGCCATTGAGGACTTTTTTTATCACAAATATTGTCTCCCTTGTACACTGGCAATATTTTTTGAAATGGCAACAAAGACCAGATATTTTCCCGTGTGTGTGTGTGTGTGTGTGTGTGTGTGTGTGTGTGTGTGTGTGTGTGTTATGTTTTCTTTTTTAATCTATGAGGTCTCAGTCAGTTCGTGCGAAGAAAAAAACAAGCTCTTTCCAGTCAGGCCAGTGGGCCAGTAGTCTGTAACAGTGATAGAAAAACAACAACATTGATATGCTTTTGTCATATCTTAAAATTGAAGTGCCGTGTAGTCTTCATGTGGGGGGCATCAGATGATGCTGAAAGTCCAGCGATCCTTCTGTGTTGCAGGATCTGGACGTGGGCAGCAGGACCTACCACGTGGTACTGACGGTGATGGACCTGGTAGTCCTGGTCCTGTCCTGCTTCTGGGTCCTTGCTGTGGGCGGCACTGACATCTTTGTCAAGCCGAACTTCGTCTGCAAAGTGCTGCCCATGCTGGAGTCCGCCGTCCTCATGATGCCGCCATGGCTGCTGGTGGCCATGGCCCTTCAAGTACATGAGGGGCTGCGGAAGACTGACCACACGGGTAAAAATGTTGCCCGGTGGAAGGCACGGTCTTATTCTGCTTTTGTTTTGTTTTTTATTTGTGTACTTGTCAACGCCCACATCCTGTTGTTTTTCGGGCACCCAGACGAGAGGAGGAAACGGGTGGTGGCATCACCGTGTCCCCAAACACAACCAGTGCTCAGCCCTCCTCTTCCTCCCCTGTACCAAAGGAATGCGCGCCCTTGTCCGGCGGCTACGCCAGTTTTTATTACAACGTGTGGCCGTGGGTCAGTCTGACCGCCTCCGTGTCCCTACCGGCGGTCATTCTTGTCGTGCTGTGTGTATTGATCATACGTCGTTTGATTATACGCAGTGCACAGAGTGCCCACGTACCTATGCCGGAGTCTTTCAGACAGCTGGTGACATCCGTCCTTGTGCTGTCTGTCGTGTCGGTGCTGCTGTCCGCCGCTCTGGCGGGCTTCGCTTTCGCCGACCCCAGACGGTACTGGACGGACTATCCAGACACCCTGACCAATGACGAGGCGTGGCGCGGCAGTCAGTTCACCCTGTGGTGCTTGTTCCACCTGGTGTTCTATGTCCAGTTCGCGGGGCGTTGGGTGGTGACCTGCTGGTGCTGCCAGCTGTGGTCCATCCTCCGCTCCCTGTGTTGCCACCAGACAGAAACGTGAGGGAAAGATGGACTGTGTGGTGGCGACACCACGGACATAGAACAGCTGGCTGCAGGCCGAGGACAGAACTGTTCTGTTCTGTAAGAGGACGGAGTTCTTCTGTCCTCCCTGCAGGCACTACAAGCCTGCCTCCCCCCCCCCCCCCCCCCCCCCCGAACTCCCTGCTCCCCTTCGTCAGGAGGGTTGGCTGAGCTAAAAGAGTTCTAGGGGGTGTGGGGGGGGGGGTCATGGGGGTTGGGGACTGTCCATTCTGTGGGCTGTGTGTATGTGTGTGTGTGTCTGTGTGTGTGTGTATGTGTGTGTGTGTGTGTGTGTGTGTGTGTGTGCGTGTGCGTGTGTGTGTGTGTGTGTGTGTGTGGATGCCCGAGAAACAATAGTGTGTGGGTATTTACAAGCACACAATGTATTACATATTCCCTGTGTTACTATTATTTTCTTTTTCCACAGTATGCTTTGTTTTCTTCTTTTCTTTATATGCTGTACCTCATCCTCCTGGGGTAGCAGGCCGAGGACAGAACTGTTCTGTTCTGTAAGAGGACGGGGTTCTTCTGTCCTCCCTGCAGGGACTACAAGCCTGCCTTCCCCCCTCCCCCTGTCCACCTCTCCCCTCCCTCGTCAGCAGTGTTGGCTGAGCTGAAAGATTCTTGGGGATTGGGGGGAGGGGAGGGGGCAAACGGGGGATGGGGGCTGTGCATTCTGTGGGCTGTGTGTGTGTGTGTGTTTTGTATTTTGTATTTTTTTAATTTCTTTTTATCACAACAGATTTCTGTGGGGGGGGTGGGGGTGGGGGTGGTGGTGGCGGGGATTGGAGAAGTGCGACACAATGTTAAGATCGGGGATAGGTGGTTGAGTAATGTGGCCATGTAAACCCACACAACGGTGTTAAATTGTGTTTATTTCCCATCACACATACTGGGTATTGCAGATTGTACACTACAAGCACAAAATGAATCAATGTATTTATGCATGTGTGTGCGCGTGTGTGCATATGTATATATACATATATGTGCGTGTGTGTTCATGAATGTGTGTACATGTGTGTGTCTGAGTGTATGTTCATGTGTGTGTGTTAATGAATGTAGTGTGTGTGTGTGTGTGTGTGTGTGTGTGTGTGTGTGTGTGTGTGTGTGTGTGTTTGTGTGTGTGTGTGTGTGTGTGTACGTGCGTGAGAGAGAGAGAGAGAGAGAGAGAGAGAGATAATGCACAAGTTTTTATATTGATATGCACTTTAGGCTATGTATCCTGTTTTCTACTGTATCTGTGTTTGTGTATGATTTTCGATTTGTGTTTGTACCTTGTTATGTACTTCCCCCCCCCCTCCCCTTCCGCCCATCCCCCCAATATTCCTTGTGACCCCGGAGCACTTGCTAATAGACATATTCTATTCTATTCTATCATGCAGTTCACAGAATTCAAACAGTACTGCATGCTTTATTTTGACAAGTGATGGCTCGTCCATTGTGTGCTTCATCAAGGGGTGTGGGGGTGGGGGGGCTGGACGCCCGTGGAAACAATGGTGTGTGGGTATTTACGGGCACACAATGTATTATGCATTTTTTTTATTACTATTACTTCCTTTTCCGCAATATATTTTGTTGTCTTTTTTTCTTAATATTCTTTGTCTCATCCTTCGTGGGCAGCTGTAGGGAGTCACTGGATTGTGACTCTTCCATGCTGTGACAGAGAAGACCACCATGATCGTCTGTGGATCACTTAAAACAGAGATGATAGTTTTCTTGCAATGCTAACATGTGTGAGGAGTCCACTGGGGACATACAGATGGCTCTTTCCTCCAGAGAGGATTCAAATGGACCCCAGTTGCTGTCTTCGAATGGTTTATATCGTCCCCGATTGTCTCTCCACCCCTCCCAATCCCCCTTTTTCTTGATCTTATCCTTTTTCTTAAATGTTTGCAGATATTTTGAAATATCGAAACATTTGTCTACTTGTTACCTGTACTTGTATTCCTCGACTTTAATGTAGTACAAGGTGATAGCCTACATACATTGACTGTTGTCACGAATTTGGGATGTGTAGGAATATATTTGAACTGAAGAGTTCTTTTATCAGATACATGAAAATGTTGTTGTTGTTGTTGTTTTTAACGAAGCAGTGGTTACAACACGTTGATTGATCCAAAAAGCTCAACAACAGCAAAAAAAATTACTCCCACATTAAATCTTCATTCAGATTTTAATGACAGTTTGATAAAATGGCTGTCCCTCTGTTGCTTTACGGTTGTGAAACATGGTTATGAAAAGCCAGACTTTACTGATAAATTTTAGTTAAAGTTGTTGAAGTGCGTATTTTGTTCAAAAAGTGAAATTGTTAGTAAGGTTTATGGTTAAATGGATCATTATCCGATACCAATAACCGTTAATTTACGAATAGTTCGTATTTGGGAGACTAATACAATAACTCACTGATATTTCATCAATCAATTGTGCAATCAACAACCATCTGCCTGAAGATCTAGTTATCAGCCCCATCCACATGCAATATGCGGCTTCTGTTCAAACGTGTGTGTGTGTGTGTGTGTGTGTGTGTGTGTGTGTGTGTGTGTGCGCGTGTGTGTGCGCGCGTGCGCATGTGTGTGTGTGTGTATGTGTGAATATGCACACGTTTTTATATTGATATGCACTTGTATGTATCCTAATTTCTACTGTATCCGTGTTTGTGTATGATTTTCGATTTATGTTATGTACTATCCCCCCCTCCCCCCCCCCCCCCCCCCCAATATTGCTTGTGACCCCGGTACACTTGGTAATAAAGACATATTCTATTCTATTCTATCAGATTGTATTGTAAGGAAACGTTGCACTACAACATTGTTCTGTGATCTCTGTAACCAGAAGGTGTTCTTGAACAGAGTGATAATGATTGTGTTTGTGAAGATCAGTTGCAGTTATACAGTGTCAGTTAACACGGGTCCTCGCTTTGGGATACCCATAGAAATTGAATATACAGTAAATTTGACATTAAAAAAAAACAATTTTATTGTAGGTTATAAATTTCACATTATCATGGAAAGGAATACTTTTGGAGTGGCTTATTCTGAAACGGCTCGGATCCGTTATCAATCATTGTTGATTAACAAGTCCTTCACGTTTGGACGAATTGGATGCAGTTGTGGTTTTTTTTTTTGTTGTTTGTTGTTTTTTTTTTGTTGGTTTGGTTTTTGTTGTTGTTGTTGTTGTTGTTTTGTTGCTTTTTTTTGTCTGTTTGGTTGGTTGGGGTTTTTTGTTTGTTTGTTTTTGTTTTGTTTTCTTTTCTTTTCTTTTTTTGTTTTTGTTTTTATAATTTTTGTTATTTTTTCCTTTATTTATTTTATTTTATCTTATTTTTATTTTTTATATATTTATTGATTTAAAAAAAAATTCTCAAGACCTGACTAAGCGCGTTGGGTTACACTGCTGGTCAGACATCTGCTTGGTAGATGTGGTGTAGCGTATATGGATTTGACCGGACGCAGTGACGCCTCCTTGAGCTACTGATACTGATACTGATACTCAATAAAACATTATCAGCTTGTGTTATGTAAAAAAAACATTGGACCGTTAGTTGTGTAACAGTCTTCCTTCATTTCTGTGGTCATCGTGTATTGGAACAGTTCTTAAATTGAATTGTTATGATTGTGTTCACGTGGAGTGATGGACTAGAGGTAAAGCTTCCGCCTAGGAAGCGAGAGAATCTGAGCGCACTGGTTCGAATCACGGCTCAGCCGTCGATATTTTCTCCCCCTCCACTAGACCTAGAGTGGTGGTCTGGACGCTAGTCTTTCGGATGAGACGATAAACCGAGGACTCGTGTGCAGCATGCACTTAGCGCACGTAAAAGAACCCACGGCAACAAAAAGGTTGTTCCTGGCAATATTCTGTAGAAAAATCCACTTCGATAGGAAAAACAAATAAAACTGCACGCAGAAAAAATACCAAAAAAATGGGTGGCGCTGTAGTGTAGCAACGCGCTCTCCGTGGGGAGAGCAGCCTGAATTTTACTGTTGTGACAAAATGAAATACAGATACAAATGAATAAGTTGTTTACATATGCAATTACTTTGTGTAAAATCATCAATAGTTTTCGAAATGCATTTTGCTACAAGTGGAGAAATGAAATAGACACATATATACAAGTAGCAGTTGTTGTTTTTTCCATCACAAAGGTTTGAAAACATTTCTGTCCAGAAGAACTGTTTCTGATGGGCCCGGCCATTGCATTTATACTCATTAAACTAAACGGCAACATAGCAGTTATAAGCTGTCTGTTGAAACAGTTCGTGAGTTTGCAATATAAGACAAAATATATGTCCAGTGAATGTGACATGTTTGTCGTGGGTGATCAATTTCACGTTGTAATGGAATGTTCTGATTGTCTTGTGTTACACATGATAGATTGTTTTGATTGTTTTGTGTTACACATGATAGATTGTTTTGATTGTTTTGTGTTACACATGATGGATTGTTTTGATTGTCTTGTGTTACACATGATGGATTGTTTTGATTGTTTTGTGTTACACATGATGGATTGTTTTGATTGTCTTGTGTTACACATGATGGATTGTTCTGATTGTTTTGTGTTACACATGATAGATTGTTTTGATTGTTTTGTGTTACACATTTGCCCCACCACCATCCCACCGCCATCTCCATCCATGTGCAACTTCTGCCGACATGACAAAAATAAAGAGTACAGATCTTTAAAAAAATAAAATAAAATAACAACGAAAATGTATGGACTCATCTCTTTTGTACACGTGCAAAATGGTGTGTGTGTGTGTGAGAGAGAGAGAGAGAGAGAGAGAGAGAGAGAGAGAGAGAGTCACACACACACACACACACACACACACACACAAAAACCCCAAAAAACACGCGCGCGCGGGTACGCACGCACACTGACGCATACACCTCCACACGGACGGGGGGGCGGGGGGGGAGGAGATATGGATCTATAGTTTGAATTATTGTTTGAACAAATATAAGCTTAAATTTGGAAGATTTTACAGTGAAACAGTGTCAGGTATATCATGGTAGAGATTGAATAGTATACATCTTTAAAGAAAAAAATGTGTGTGTGTGTGTGTGTGTGTGTGTGTGTGTGTGTGTGTAGGGTGAAATGGGAGGAGTGTGTGCACGAGTCTTATGCGGGTGCACTCTTGCTGGGCGGGTGCAGAGAGGGGTCGGGGTAGGTGGAGCGTTGTGAGAGGATGGAGGAGGGATGCGTTCAGTATAAATCTTCTGGTGGATACTTGGCAGTATGCGTGCGTGTGTGTGTGTATGTGTGTGTGTGTTTGTGTGTGTGTGTGTGTGTGTGTGTGTGTGTGTGTGTGTGTGTTGTGGGCGTTCTTGCACAGTTTAAAAATATATCATCTGGAGACTTTCATGTTTTGTATTTTTCATGCTCTTTGAATTAAGCTTTATTATGCCACATACATTATTAAGCGTTCTATATATCTTCACACAGCTACCACCACCACCACTACTGCTACTAGTACTAATTTTATTATAAAAAAATTATTTCAAGCATGAAAAATCTCGTAACCAGTACCTTGGGGCGAACTTTTAAAACTCAAGCATTATAATAATAATAATAATAATGTACTTTTATATAGCGCCCTTTCTCACTAAGAGCTCAGGGCGCTTTACATGAAAGAAAAATATTACAAGTAACATAAAACATTCATGGCCACTCTTTCTCAAAAAACCCTCGCCCCACTCACACTCTCCCTTTCCCACTCTACATACATCAAAAGTGAGCTGACATGGGTGGTTTTGGAGAAAAGGAAGCTGAGAGTACTTATAGATAGGTTTTAAAAAGATGAGTCTTTAGTGATGAGCGAAAAGCAGAAATAGAATCAGATACACGGATATGATAAGGAAGGTTGTTCTAGATGTGAGGAGCTGCAAAGAAGAAAGAACGTTCACCATAGGTTCTTGTATTGACGCGAGGAAGTTTCAAAAGGTAACCGTCAGAGGAAGAGCGGAGATTTCATGTGGGAGTGTAAACACTGATAAGGTCAGAAAGACATGTAGGTCCTGCGGAGTGGAAAGCAGAATAGCAGAGACACGCAACTTTGTATTTAATTCTCGCTTCAATGGGGAGCCAGTGCAGAGTGCGGAGGTGAGGAGAAATGTGATCAGTACGTGGGACTCTGAGAGTCAGACGGGCAGCATTGTTTTGAAGTTTTTGAATTCGCTGAAGAATATTATGTGGACAGCCTATGACAAGAGAATTACAGTAGTCAAATCGTGACAGCACAAAAGCAGAAATAAGAGTTTTAGTAGTTTCAACAGAAAGGTACTGACGGATAGAGTTGATGCGACGAAGCATTAGTAGCAGAACTCTTGGGTGAAAGAATAACAAATGCACCTGTCAGTGGGCTTTCAGTGTTCACAGAATCTGTCTGCTGCTTCCTTCTCCTCGTGCAGCTCCTTGGCGGTGAGATCCATTTTTTCACGAGCAAAGCTGTTGATCTCCAATCCCGGCACGACGGTCCACTGTTTGTTGGCAATGGTCACAGGGAAGCTGTACATCAGGCCCTCGGGGATACCGTAGTCACCCTTAGAAAGCACCCCCATGGACACCCACCTGCCCTGAAAGAAGTCAAAAGCACTGTTTTTTTCCTGTCCCACCCTCCAGTGTCATTACCCCCCCCCCCCAAACACACACACACACACGCACACACACACACACACACACACGCGCGCGCGCGCGCGCGCGCGCGCTCGTCACTCACCCTTCACAATATATCAGCCAACAGCCTAGTCCAACACACTCGCAACATGACAAATGTTGGACAAAAGAAAAAAAAGCAATGCGTAAAGCTAAATACACACAAGCAAGTGACACAACACAGCGGGTACATTTCCCATACACACATCCAAGTTCCCTTACCCTCCACACACACACACACACACACACACACACACACACACACACACACACACACACACACACACACACACACACACACACACACACACACACACACACACACACACACACACACACACACACACTTTGTAAAATAACAAGAATATCAAGAAACAATACCAGAACAAGAAATGCTTCTATAAAATCATCATAAACTGCCATATGGCGGTTTCAGTATTTGAATGAATGCAATATGCGGTAAAAGAGTCAAGTAACTGGTACACTAAATAACACACACTTTGTGAAATAACATGCAAAATTTGAAAAACAATTTTAGAATAAGAAATGCTTCTATAAAATCATCATAAATTGTAAAGATCCTGGTCTTTCATTAAAAAACAAACAAACAAAATAAAAAAAATTAAAATAGATAAATAAATACATAAATAAATAAACAAATAAATGAATAAATAAACAAATAAAAAGGAAAATATGTTATAGGCCAGTATGAACCACTCTCTTTTACTGTTAAGTGTAGAATTTGATGAGCGTGCTTATGGGTGAAACAGAGGATAACAGAATTGTCCGTCGATTCATTATCGATTCATTATCCGAGTGTTCTCTTACATAGGTTTAACCATAAGAATTAATACATTTCTAAACAGTAAAAACTCGCGTTAAGAAGGAAGATAGTGTGTGTGTAACAATTTATAATGAAAATGGCCGTGTCCTTTGAAGCGAAAGACTGGCACTGTATCCCATCGAACGACAATCCCCATGAATCTGCCGACATCAGAGGTAGGTTGTTGTTGTTGTTTTTTTGTTTGTTTGTTTTTTCATCAACTCAACCACAAGAGGGGAATGGGAAACCGGGATCATCATGAGAGCAGGGTATAGAAAGGACACCCACCAATGACAAGGCAGGGCTGTGTCCTGTTTTGTTTGGTGAACTGATAACGCAGCCAGTACATCACTCACTGTACGTTGCTTATCAGCGTGAAGGTTTCACCAGTCTTTCTCACCCCGCCCCTAACTGCTCACCTCCTCAGTCCCACACCACCAGTCCCTCATGTGGTCAGCAGCAGCCTTGGCAGCAGACATGGCACTGGACCGCTTGCGGGCATCCAGCACATCGAACCCTCGTCGCCGTATTGTCTGCCAGCATGTCACTTTCTCTTGTCATGCACGTGCATGTTTTTTTTTCTGTTTGTACGCTTACAGTTGACTTCATCAAGTTTTTGCGCCTTATAAATATTATTGTTATTATTATTCTTAGTTGTTGGGGGGGGGGGGGTTTTTTTTTAATTATTGTTTTTTATGTATTTATCTATTATTTATTTACTTATTTATTTTTATTTTATTCATTTATTTATTTATTTATTTGTTTCGTTTTTTTGTTTTTTTTTTTTTTGTTTTTTTTCTCAAGGCCTGACTAAGCGCGTTGGGTTACGCTGCTGGTCAGACATATGCTTGGCAGATGTGGTGTAGCTTATATGGATTTGTCCGAACGCGGTGACGCCTCCTTGAGCTACTGATACTGATACTGATACTGATACTGCACGTGCAAACAGGGTGAAGGGAGGTGGGGAAAATGGGGACCCGGAGATGTGTGGGTGAGCAGGACCGAAAAAAATAGACATCGGTAAGATCTTGTGCTTGAAGTTTTTAAAGTATCTTTGTTTGTGTGTCGCAGTAGCAGTAGCAGCAACAGTGGTAGTAGAAGCAGCAGTAGCAACAGCAATAGTAGTAGTAGTGTTTAATTTCATGTTTTTCCCACTCTTTGTGATATTGGACCAAAAATGTGGTTCATGGTCATTTTGGAACATTGCACAAGGATATCAGCATAGCATGATTGATATGAGTAACTTGGAGCAATTAAAGCCAAACGTTGAGCAATTTATTCCCTTCAAGTATTTTCGATATATTTTTCATTCTTTAGTACACACACACACACACACACACACACACACACACACACACACACACACACACACACACACACACACACACACACACACACACACACACACACACACACACACACACACACACACAAGATGGCGTCTTCAACTCACTGTGATGAGATCATTTTTGACATAATCGTCATCACCCAGAGCCAGAGGGACGGGTTTCTCCTTGCCCCCAATGATGACGGAGGCGTGGTCAACATCCGGGTACTGTGTATCGGAATGACTGCCCCAGATGATCACGTTTTTCACAGCGTCGATTGGAACACCCAGGCGATTTGCGATCTGCACACAATGTTTATTTTTCTATCAGCAAAGCCCAAAAATGTTATCAAAACTATCTGGGTGGTGGTGGTGGTTGTATGTGTGTGTGTGTGTGTGTGTGTGTGAGAGAGAGAGAGTGTAGGGGGGATGTAGGGGGCGGGAAGGGGGGGGGCATGGAGGGATATAGCCTACATAGTTTTATCCCAGTATGCTCATGAGAAGTAATTACTTTGTTTTCAAATCACTTAGTCTGAAATGAACATGGTTCTCAGCCTCTGTGTGTGTGTGTGTGTGTGTGTGTGTGTGTGTGTGTGTGTGTGTGTGTGTGTGTGTGTGTGTGTGTGTGTGCGTGCGTGCGTGCATGTGTGTGTGAGTGGTGGGGGGTGTAGGAGGGGCATGGAGGGATATAGCCTTCATAGCTTTATCCCAGTATGCTCATGAGAAGTAATTACTTTATTTTCAAATCACATAGTCTGAAATGAACATGGTCCTCAACCATCAATAATATCAAAACAATTTTAATGTGTGTGTGGAAAGCTTTTCTTTTTTTTATACAGACGAGAATTTTCAATCCACAATCATTCAACTGTCACTAACGTATACGAGGCAAAAAGTAAAACACAGTTACCATTTCACAGACTACAGTCAGCACGCAAACAAGAAGAAAGCTTCTTTTCCATGTGCATGATTCACAAAAAGTTAAAGGGCTCTTCACAGAAGCTGGTTCGTTTTCATGGAATGTTAAAACATAGAGACATGTTTAAATAGTGCAGGCTGCATGTGGTCTGGCAGTGTCTTATTGAATACACAAACCGTTGTTTTAGTCACACGTCCACAATCAACAGCTTGAAAAAAAAAGTGTTTGAAATGATACATTTTTCGGCCAAAAATTGACAGTTATCAAGTGGTTTATAAAAGATGAATGTGTCTTTATTGGAAAAAAAAAAGCACCTCTTGTTAGCAGTGGCGCTCATTACACTGCCTGCATACACGTGGGTCTGCATATTTTACATTTATTTGCTTATTTATCATCATTTCATCATTGTTGTCTCTGTGTGTGTGTGTGTGTGCGTGGTGTGTGTGTGTGTGTGTGTGTGTGTGTGTGTGTGTGTGTGTGCGCGCGCGCGCGCTTAGAGTCGTCTTCATCAAGATTTTGCGCCTTATAAATATCATTATTATTAGTAGTAGTATTTTTATGTATTTATCTATAATTTTTTTTTTTTTTTATTTTTATTTTTTATTTTTTTTTTTATTTTTTTTTCTCAAGACCTGGCTAAGCGCATTGGGTTACGCCTCTGGTCAGGCATCTGCTTGGCACATGTGGTGTAGCGTATATGGATTTGACCGAACGCAGTGACGCCTCCTTGAGCTACTGATACTGATACTGCACACACCGCTGTTTGCCAGGAATTCAGCATCATTTGATCATTTCCCCAAGAAGAAAACTGTGCAGGTTTCCATGTGGTCCTCAACTTCTTGCGAACCCTGTACATGATTTCCACAGGTACCAGAAAGAATGGGATTACCTGGGCCTGGGTCCGTGTATGATCCAGACGGGTGAGGCAGGAGAAGTTTTCCTTGGGGATGGAAGGGGCGAACTGACTGCAGATGTAGGTGATGGTGTTCACCGGGTTGCTGACCCCCAACACCTTCACGGTCTTTAAAGCTGCAGAGTCCAGTGCCTGGCCCTGTGCCTTGTATATCTTGGCGTTGGCCGGCAGAATGTCCCGACGATGCTTCATCCCTCTCGGCAGAGGCACAGAGCTAGCAAGGAAAGCCGCGTCAGCGTCCCTGAAGGCATCCTTGGGGTCATCGGTGAACACCACATCTCCAACAGACAGTGAAGAGAGAAAGTGTCAGTGTGCCACGTGCAGGCGCCTTGGTTAAGGTCTAAAGTCACCAAAATGGATAAATCAGCCAGAAATTCACTAATAGATATGACCAATATTGACATTTAACCAACTATCGAACCCAGAATCATCTCATTTTAACCTTCACCTTGCTTTGTTTTCTACGCAATTTTTCGTAAGGCGTTGAGTCTCTCAGTCCAGTTCTCGCTATAAAAAAAGAATTAAAACATAATTTTTAAAAACAATTTATATATATATATATATATATATATAAAGCAGTGCACCCTAACTGCACGTCGTGGGTCTGTCAGACCCGAACTCGCTATGCAGTCAATTTTGCAGTGCTCCCCTGACTGTGAATGGTCGGTCAGTGGGACCCTTGTGTGTGTTTTTTCATGGTGTGGGGTGGTGGGGACTGGGGGTGCACACAAACTCAAGGCTGCCTTCATCAAACATGGTGTTAACTCTCTCCATACGAACGGCGAAAGAGACGACGTTAACAGCGTTTCATCCCAATTACCATCATCAAAATATTGCAAGCGGAACGCTCTTATACTGAAGAGGTGAATGTTGACAAAGAATACCACAAGTCTGACGACGGAAGCTAAAGGTTGAGTCATTGAGACACCCACTGGACATCCGAGGGATCTGTGTAGAGGAGAAGAGAGGACTGGCCGTACTGAGTGAGTTAAACATGAGGCTGAATTAGGAAAATTGGAGCTTAGTAAGCTGGGCACAATTTTTTGGGTTTTGTTGTTGTTGTTGTTTGTTTTGTTTTCTTTTGTTTTGTTTTGTTTTTTGTTTGTTTGTTTTGTTGTGGGTTTTTTGTGTGTGTTTGTTTGTTTGTTTTGGTTTGTTTTTGTTTTGTTTTTTATTACAGTTTGTTCTTCAGAGAGTGTGTGGGTCTTTGGAACCCAGCCACACGTCAGATCGAGTAGTGTTCCAATTTGCAAGACGTGTTTCTTTATTCACTGGATTAACCCAGACAATGGAAAAGTGCGAAAAGAATTCCCAAAGGTTTAAGGAGCAGGGGAGAGGTGTGGGAGAGGGGTTAGGGGGTTGAGGAATGGGATGATTCACGGAAAACAAGAAATGAGAGGCACTTTGATTAATGAACATATCGATTACTACGGTAATTTGGATGGCTATGTGACGATCATGATACCTTTAAGGAGAGGGAAGGCGCAGTCTATCAGCTCCATTCTCACACCGTGCAGCACCTCCAGCTTGGACGTGACGTCCAACAAACTGACAACGAGGGGCTGAAAACAACAAAACCACGTGGAGTGACGTCATGGCAGTCATTGCTGTCCTCGGGGGTGGGGTGGGGGTGGGGGTGGGGGTGAATCTCTCACCATGGTAGTTCCGCGTACAAGAAACAATTATCATCATTAATTTTGTACGGGAATTGTATTTGTATTTGTATTTCTTTTTATCACAACAGATTTCTCTGTGTGAAATTCGGGCTCCTCTCCCCAGGAAGAGCGCGTCGCTACACTACAGCGCCACCCATTTTTTCGTATTTTTTCCTCCGTGCAGTTTTATTTGTTTTTCCTATCAAAGTGGATTTTTCTAAAGAATTTTGCCAGAAACAACCCTTTTGTTGCCGTGGGTTCTTTTACGTGCGCTGAGTGCATGCTGCACACGGGACCTCGGTTTATTGTCTCATCCGAATGACTAGCGTGCAGACCACCACTCAAGGTCTAGTGGAGGGGGAGAAAATATCGGCGAATGAGCCGTGATTCGAACCCGCGCGCTCAGATTCTCTCGCTTCCTATGTGGACGCGTTACCTCTGGACCATCACTGCACATGTGTCCTCCTGCATATGTTCAATCAACAGGCGTTTCTGAACACCAAGGAACTGACTCCGCTAAAGGGCAAGGACTCCTCTGGCGGAGGATCTAATGGTGATTTCACATTGGACAGGTCTCTGTGAACTGACAGGGCGAGACGCCGTGGTATGGTGTTCGGGGTGAAGGGCGTGTGGATGATGCCACGGACACTGGGCGGAAATGGTGCAGATAGAAACTGTATCAAATAAACTAAAAGATTAAAATTGTAAAAACAAATCTTTAAAAGTTAGATGCACGGATGAAAGGTACGCTATACCAACAAGGACTTATCAGAAAAGTTTGCGTCGCTACATATAGTGGAATGTTGGCCTAGAGGTAACGCGTCCGCCTAGGAAGCGAGAGAATCTGAGCGCGCGGATTCGAATCACGGCTCAGCCGCCGATATTTTCTCGCCCTCCACAAGACCTTGAGTGGTGGTCTGGACGCTAGTCATTCTGATGAGACGATAAACTGAGGTCCCGTATGCAGCATGCATTTAGCGCACGTAAAAGAACCCACGGCAACAAAGGGGTTGTTCCTGGCAAAATTCTGTAGAAAAACCCACTTCGATACGAAAAACAAATAAAACTGGGGGAAAAAAATGGGTGGCGCTCTCAGTGTAGCGACACGCTCTCCCTGGGGAAAGCAGCCCGAATTTCACACAGAGAAATATGTTGTGATAAAAAGAAATACAAATACAAAAAAAAACCAAAAAAAACCATTCAACAAGAGATGTGGATCTTCTTCTCCTTCTTCTTCTTCGTTTATGTGATTCCATCCTTCGTAACCACTCAGCGGATTTCAAGCTGGGTTCCTACACGCAGTCACACGTACCCAGACTCGCCCTGTCGCAGTTCCAAAACTAGCAGCAACCAGCAGCTATCACTGTCCAGTCGCCATCAGGCTACGAACCTGCAGAGAACCGGTACTCCCGTCAATGCACTTTGGTCGTGTTCACTGTTGCATTTTCTGAATACACTACCGAGTCAGCCTCTGTTGACGACAAAGATTTCTTTCTCGTGACCATTTTCCGCTTTAAATGAACATTTTCCGTGCTTCCCGCAGTCGACAGACTTTGCGAATCCACCGACACTAATTTAGTAAATATCGTGATAGGGTCTTAACAGAAGCATGGAAATGTGAAGGAAGAAATCGTACCCCAGATCGTCATAAGCCGGGCATGAATGGATACAGAATACGAAACAATGGTTCTTTATTTCATGACGATCTCTCTCTCTCTCACACACACACACACATACACACACACGCTCGCGCACGCATGCATAAACACACAATGAGAGAGAGAGGGAGGTGAGTAGACAGAGACAGGGTGACAGTGAGAGACATAGTGAGAGACATAGACACAGAGAGAGAGAACGAACATTATTTTTCATTCAGTAAAGGACGTGCCCCGTCATGAAGGGGACGCAGTGAACACACATTGCAACACAAGTTGTCACAGTTTTCAGGGCAATGTGGAACAGAAAAGGTTTAACCATAGATTGAGCAATACATGCACACAAAGAAAGAACAATTGATGACATATCAAACTGTGGATTTCGAATGCCTCATGCAGGTAAACAGCGAATTGTTTTACAATGGTTTCATTTGTTGATGACATAAGCAAGGGAAGTCGAAACAGAGATGGATGTCTATGATATTTTCTCTTTTTTTTTCTTTTTGTTGTTGTTGTGGTGGTGGTGGTGGTGGTGGTGGAGCTGATTGGTGCCAAAGATCATTCAAGAGTTGGTGTGTCACTGCAGTTGAAGCGACACGGTGCATTGACAGGCTCGTTTCAAATGGTCTGTGTTAAGTCTGTAGTTTGTTTCAACTGTTTAAAATGGGTGAAATGTTTTGTGACTGTGCCGAGTTTGGACTAGTGCGACTGCTGTTCCTGTTTCTTTTTGTGTGTGGCTGCTTTTCACTGTCGTCGTGTGACAATGACCGGGCTCTCTCGTCCCTCCATTACAAAATGGCGGACCTGCTTCAGCTTCGTCAGTCTGAGGCAGCGATGATCAGGTCTCAGCTGGATTAACCAAAAAAGCCGATGCTTCGCAGGGGAGGACGACAGGATGGGATCAGAGCCAGGAACAAGGTTAGACAGTACAAACCTTCACTACCATCTGTGATACAGGGCAATGTGCAATCTCGTAAAAAGAAAATCCGGTCGTACCCTGTATTTCAATGCAGTTTTATGTTTTATCGAAACTTGGCTTGACACTTTGATACCTGACACTCATGTCGCCCTCGGTGGTTTATTTCATTCGGGGACTGAGGCCTGGCTGCGAGCCTCAGTTCATGACCCTAGGACTGAGGCCTTATTACCTGCCAAGAGGGTTTACGCACGTGCATTTGACAGTTGCTTGCGTTCATCCGCGTGCCAACTCCAATGAGGTTGTGAACTCACTTGCAGGTCATCTGCACGACTTTGATACAAAGGCACCTGATTCGTTTAAAATTTTAACACGCGATTTTAATCACTGTACTCTTAATTAAAACTGTTCCATTTTTTCATCAACAGGTTTCTGTCCCAATACGCTAAGACAACGCTACTGATCTCGCGCGTGTGTGTGCTTTTTCATCCCTACAGCTGACACCCCCTGGAGGATCTGACCATAACCTGGTGCACATGATTCCACGCTACAGATCCGTTGTAAAACGGCAAGCGCCTGTGACCGGGACAATTGGTGACTGGACTGTTGACACCGTTTAGCCTTTGAGGGGCACAGACTGGAGTGTGTTCGTGCATGCAGCGGATGATGAATGGGAACTGACAGACACCGTGACAGAACATAACAAATTTTGTGAGGATGTGTGGATCCAAATAAAGAAATTAAACTTTTATCCAAATGACAATCCATGGACTTAACAAACAGGTTAAAGATACTATAGATATGAAGAAAAGAGTATTCTATAGCAGTGATAAGGATGAATTAGAAAAGGTACACAAGAAAGTGAAAACAGAATTGAGGAATGGTAAATTGGAGTATAAACACAAAACAGAGGTCAAATTAACTGGTAAAACTATGAAAGGGGTATGGTAAGGGCTTAATCTGATGAGTGGCTATAAAATAAAAAAAACAGAGAAACAGAACCTGTAACAAAGTGTTCAGCCGAGGAAGCAGACAGACTGAACGCCTTTTATGCACGGTTTGACTGTCACGACTTCAGTGACAACAGAAAGAGCTGACCGACTTTCTGACCGAAACCCCCTTTGAACACAACAAGGGGAGAAAATAGTTGTCACTGAAGATGATGTTCTTAAACAATTAAAAGGGGTAAAAATGAACAAAGCAGTTGGTCCGGATGGTATTAAAACAAAAACTTTTAGTCACTGTGCATAACAACTTCACAGAATGTTTACTATAATTTTTAATCAATTTCGGACTCAGTGTAAAATACCCCCCGTATGGAAAACATCATGCGTTGTTCCTGTTCCAAAGAAAACATCTGTTAAGTGCATGAATGACCTTCGCCCTGTGGCTCTAACATCTGCCATTATGAAGACATTTGAGAGAGTTGTTTTGATCCACTTGCAGGGATTTATTAAGGAGTTTTTAGACCCTCTACAATTCGCTTACGGAGGAAATAGAAATGTTGATAATCCTTTGTTTGTTTTAGATAAGGCATATAAACATTTAAACAGGCCTGGCGCATGCGACTGATGGTGTTTGACTTCTCAAGTGCGTTCAACATTATTCAGCCCCACCTTTTAGCTGATAATCTTTTATAGATGAAAATCAATTCACGAACTAGCTTATGGATTTTAGTCTACCTCACCAACAGACCCCAATTTGTAAAGATTAACGACTCTATTTCCAGTGTTTTATACACTAATACTGGTGCTCCCCATGGCCCAAGGCACTGTACTGTCACCCTTCCTTTTTACGTTGTATACAGCTGACTTTAGGAGCGGTGCAGCATCGTGTCCACTCGTCAAGTTTGCTGATGATTCAGCTCCGACAGGACTTGTAACTGGTGACGACGACACTGAGTACAGACAGGAAACTGACAGTTTTACAACTTGGTGTGATGACAACTTTTTAAAGTTAAATGTTACACAAGCAAAAGAACTAGTTATTGATTGCAGGAAGAAGAAACCAAGTATCAATCAGATTGTCATCAAAGGAGAGACTGTTGAACAGGTCAACACATACAAATACCTCCGTGTAATTATTGACAACAAACTTTCATGGAATGAACACTCAGATGCTCTGGCAAAAAAAAGTAATCAGTCGAATGTATTGCCTCAGGAAACTGAAATCTTCAACGCATGTAAACAGCTGCTAGAAACATTTTATTGTTCTGTTGTTTCCGTTGTTCTGTCCTATGGTTCTGTGTGCTGTGGCGGGAATGTGACCAAACAAGACAAAGACAGGCTTGACAGGATCATTAGAAAAGCGGGCAGGGTGGTGGGCAGAAGACAAGACAGTTTTGACAACATATACCGGAAAAAGATGAGAGACAGATTTTATACAATTTTAGACGATGAAATTCACCCTCTTTACTCAGATTTTAACAGCAAACGGGTGGACAGAATTGGTAGCTTTAGAGCCCCCCGTGCAAGAACAACACGTTACAGCCATTTCCGATACTCAACATTGATAAGCAGCACACACACTTTTAACATATCCATCTGTGCCATTGTGTATCCTAGACACTTTTTCAACGCAAATGAATGGACATTCTCACAAAAGACTGCGACATTAGAAAGACCCCAAAATTCAGCTCCGTATTGAACGATAGGTTGTATCTGAGAATCAAAAATAGGGGAGAGAGAGAGAGAGAGAGAGAGAGAGAGGAGAGTTGTCTCACACCTGATATTTTCCAAAGACATCTCCCTTGGCAACCATGGCAAGCAGGGAGTAGGCCAACTGACCTGCAGCTCCGGTTACGCACACTCTGACTGGGGCCGCCTGAAAATGTGAGCACCATGAACCAATCATTAGCTCAAAGCTGCATACTTTTCAGCAACATGATGGACACACTCTTCTTCTTCTTCTTTCTGCGTTTCTGGGCAGAAACACCCACGTTCACTCGTATGTATACTCACGAGGAGGAGGAGGAATTTTGTTTAATGTCCCGTCACACATATCGGTGACTGAAGACATTTTGTTAAAGTGTTTATGAATACAATTGAGTATTATCAGTTAGAAGGGGTGGGAGATGTGAATGAATGGAGGGTTGGGGGAAACTGGGCAAATGAGGGTGAAATGAGGGTGAAATTTGAAAAAATTCTAAATACAATTACAGGAAATTACTTAAAGGACTTTGTAAAAGAGAAGTCGTTAAACTGACAAGCGAAACAAATGATAAAGAATGCAAAAAGTCAAAAACATCAACGTTCTCAGTCACTTGTGAAGACACACTTTCGTGTACATAAGGCTCCATCAAGCTACAGTAAAAAAAAAATTATATGCTTAATTGTCAGGTTACTAAAGCATATGCACTTGACATTAGAACAATACTTGGTCCGTAATGAATTTGATAATAGTCTGAGAGCTAAACTCAGAATTGGTCTGCGAATCGAACCAAAGTCTGAGAGAGTCAACTGACGAGGTTTTAGACTTGAATTCAAGCACCTATAAAAGTCTCTTTCTAGTATATTGCTTATTTCCTTGTATGACGATGGGCAATGTACTTTTATACTATCTATATGATTCTTTGCTCCCATTTTTGCTGCCATGTCTGCTTGGTCGTTATAAAGGAATCCAGTATGGGATGGTATCCAACAAAAATCAACATTTGTACACAAATAGGGAGTGCAATAAATACCTAATTTCAAACAATAAACCTTCTCTTTGATTATTCTCAAAAAGGAACAAACTTTTCAAAACAGATTGAGAATCAACACAAAATAGTATATTACTTACTATGATTGGTATATCAACAAGATGATTTAAGGCCATAAGGATGGCCACCAATTCAGCTGTAAAAATTGAATGTCCCTTACCTAAATAATATGATTTTTCTGTTTTTAGGTCAGGAATGACCACTCACGAGTGGGCTTTTATGTGCACGATCCTTTTCACACTGTCAAGCAGGCTTGGCTTTTATGTGCACGATCCTTTTCACACTGTCAAGCAGGCTTCCAGTCTCCTGTTGTTGTTGTTGTTGCATTGTTGTTGCTGTTGTTGATGTTGTTGTTTTTTTTTTTTTTGTTTTTTTGGAGGGGGGTGGGGCGGGGGAGGGGGGGGGGCTGGGAGGGGGGATTCATGCTGGGTAAGATCTCGTTTCCACAGCCCTCCGAACAATAACATAGATCTTTAATGTGCGTGTTTGATCCTTTGCATGCGTATACACACGAAGGTGGTTCAGGCGCTAGCAGGTCTGCACTTCTGTTGACCTGGGGGATCGGAAAACTTTCCACCCCGAATCCATCTGGTGCTGTAACCGGGAATCAAACCCAGGACCTTCAGACTGGAAGTCCAACGCTTTACCACTAAGCTGTTGCACCCTTCATGGGCGTTCTGAACACAGACTGAATTCAACGTGCGCCAGAGAGGCACTTTTTTTTTTTTTGATTGAGAAAATTGCTCCTTCCCCCCTCCCCCCTTCCCTTTTTGTTTCTTTATGACAACATTTTAATGCGGTATTCCAATAATGGCGATAGCATATTTACAGCAAGTGATGCAACATTTGCGATGATTTTCACCTTAGCAGTTGTTTCTTTTCCTTCCCCATAAGTATCATAAATATTATTTGCTGATTTGGAGCTCCTGTATTGCATGAATACTCACACTCTTGTTTGACATTGTTCGTTGACTTGAGGCGATGACCAGTCTGTCATGTGAATAACACTGACCACGAGAAGAGGAACACTCCTGTTTCAATCTAGCACTGAACTTCCCTTGAGAAGAATGGAACAAATTTTATATATGCACGTATTCAAAACAAAACTAGGATAAAATAAGAAAGAAAATAAAAGTATATTTCTTGTTGTTCAAATCGGGATGAATGTTTGAAGCGTTACGCTAACGTTTACGTTATTTTGTGTTTGATATTTGATATGGATACTTATATAGCACCTATCTTCTGTCGGAGACCAAGCTCTAAGCGCTTTACAAACTCCGGGTCATTTACACAACTGGATGCCTACCTGGGTAGAGCCGACTGACGACTGCCATTGGGCGCTCATCAGTCGTTTCCTGTGTCATTCAATAAGATTTCAGGCACACACACATACACACTATGAATCTATGTATGATTCTCAGCTGACCCAGGTCTGTCAACGGGAGTCAAACACTGTACTGTGGCTTTTCATTGTTGCCTCGGTCTCGACTTCTCTTCTGCGTCCATGCCAGTGATCATAATGCAACACAGTGTTCAGCACCGTTCGCGGGGAGTGCTGTAGAAGGGAACTCAGACTGTCTGCACGACGACGCGATCGCTGACGTCAGAAGGAAGCTTATCGTCTTGCATTATTGTATTACTCTTTTTTTGTCGCAACATATTTCTCTGTGTGAAATTCGAGCTGCCTTCCTTCCCCAGGGAGAGCGTGTCGCTACAACGAGAGCGCCCCCCCCACCCACCCCACCCCACCCCCCACCCACTTTTTTTTCCCCCTGATTGCAGTTTTTAATTTGTTTTCCTATCGAAGTGGGTTTTTCTACAGAATTTTGCCAGGGACAACCCGTTTGTTGCCGTGGGTTCTGTAACATGCGTTTAGTGCATGCTACACACGGAGCCTCCGTTTATCGTTTCATCTGAATGACTAGTGGCAAGACTACCACTCAAGGTCTAGTGGAGGGGGAGAAAATACTGGCGACGGCGACTGTGCCGGGATTCGAACCAGTGCGCTCAGATTCTGTCGCTTCCTCGGCGGACGCGTTACCTGTGGGTTATCACTCCACTTACTATGTAGGTGATGCCCTCTATGTGTTGAATCACAACACACACCACCGAACATGAACGAGACACTCGGCATCTTTGAAGTTTGCTCGGGAAGACAGGTTGTTGAACAAATGACTCTGTGTTTGTAAAGTACTTATAGCTTGGTCTTTGACCGAAAATAGACGCTATATGATTAGGCATACAAATCAACCAATCAAAGTTCAACAGAACCGTTTGATTTTATAAAGGAAAGAAAATCGCCGTGGGCAAGCACCGAAGGCAGTGTATTCAGTGTTGGAGACAGCTGGATAACAAAAATTGTCTCTTGGAATTTGTTTGGAACAATTCAATACTACACTACCACCGGTTTCGTTGTATGGTTGTGAAAATTGGGGGTCTAAAAATGCAGGTTGCATTGGAGAAATTACAATTGAAATTGTTAAAACATTTATTCTGATTAAACAGAAATGTCATCACATATGATTTATGGAGAAATATTCATTTTTCCTGTCCCTGTCCTGGTGAGAACAAAAATGATCGGCTTTTGGACTGATTTTATATCATCTACCGCCTAGAAAGGCCCTATATTCTTTCTTCTTCTTCTTCTTCTTCTTCTTCGTGGGCTGCAACTCCCACGTTCACTCGTATGTACACGAGCGGGCTTTTACGTGCATGACCGTTTTTATCCCGCCATGTAGGCAGCCATACTCCGTTTTCGGGGATGTGCATGCTGGGTATGTTCTTGTTTCCATAACTCACCGAACGCTGACATGGAATACAGGATCTTTAACGTGCGTATTTGATACTCTGCTTGCGTATACACACGAAGGGGGTTCAAGCACTAGCAGGTCTGCACATATGTTGACCTGAGAGATCGGAAAAATCTCTACCCTTCACCCACCAGGCGCCGTTACCGAGATTCGAACCCGGGACCCTCAGATTGAAAGTCCAACGCTTTAACCACTCGGCTATTGCGCCCGTCCCTATATTCTTTCAAATTGCACGGTATTCTGAATAAGCAAAATAAAGAATAGATATTACGACACTTTTGAAAATGATAATAAATATTTATTTTATAAACCTTTAAAAACTAATTCTAAAAGAGGAAAATATTTCTAATCTACTTCACAGTTACATTTTATCCTCAATTTAGTTCAGGTGTCGCAGTCACTAACCTGTTTAGACTGTGATATGGGTGTGTAATATGAGACGAGTTTCTTCTGTTTTTTTTATCATGGAAAGCCCGATATTTGCAGATATACAAAATCAGTTCATTCCAAAGAATCATTGACTCCGAAATCAGTTTTACTTTTTACAATTGTTGAAAGCGAAGTTTCTTTGAAATTGGGTAGGTTTATCAAAATGGTAAAGGTTACAATATCATATAATCGTTTATATATGCTTTTATCACATTACATATGTTTTATCAGTCCCCCAAAAGGGTCAAAGGATTAAACATTCGTGATTTTTTTAATGTCTAATGTGCATGTCAAAAATATCACTACAAGACACTGTTCCCGTTGGTTACTGTTTCCGTTTATTCTTGTAGGTGGCTGAGGTGTGAACATTGTTCAGAGGCTGAACGAAGCTCCTTTCTTGAATTATGTCCGCCAGATTCCACGCCCTGTGTAGCAGATGTCCATGGCATGTGTGGCAACGCGGATCAGTGCAGTTCATGTGCTGATGCTGACTCTCTCTCTCTCTCTCTCTCTCTCT
>NC_134879.1:27255701-27280701 GCF_041734735.1 Babylonia areolata
TATCAATTTATGAATAAATTAACTTCGCGGTTTCATTTCTAAACACGAACATTGTACTGTTGTTGGCATTGTTCTGTTTTATCTCTTCCTGTGTCTCACCTTGTGAACCCATGCGACTGAAAAATCGTGTATCAAATAAGTGTAAACATGCTGTGCAAAACATGAAAAAAGAGCATATCAATGCTGCAGAAAATGCAGGGATATAAAATTTTATTTACACAATGATGGTCGCATGGCTCCTCCAGAATGTAAGTTATGTGATTATTCTCGCACTAGTCCATCCCTCATTCTAGCAACACGTGTATGTTGTATGTGGCCTTGTTTGGTAATGTGTCAAGTTAAGGACAAAATTAGGATGAGTTGTAAACCTGGCCAGCAAAGTCATAACAAAGCCCCAGCAATAACTGAACGCCCTATACCAATCCGCTCTTAGCAGAAAAGCACTCCAAATTCTTAATGTTTCCACTCAACTCTGTCTTTCAGAAACTTCCTTCTGGTAAACGATGTAAAATCTGTCTTGGAAGGAAGAATGTGTACAAAAAATCATTTGCCCCCTCTGCTGTTGCTGTGATAAATGATTCGCTCAAATATTATTTTTATTCATGCCTGTGATTTGTTTATTGTACTGATGACAGTTGTCTTTCTTCCCTATATGTATGCATGCGTGTGTAAAGAAAGAAGTGAGGGTGGAGGTTTATAGGGGAAGAGGGTGTGTGTGTGTGTTTTCAGTGTTATTGTTTTGCTGTAGAGAGGTGTGAAAGGGGTTTGCATGCTTGTAGTTTTGGTGGCGGTTTTAGTCCTTTCAACAATAATTTCATGTCTTAAAGTTAAATTTGTCTTGATTTTCTGTTCATATGATGATTGATATCTGTATAGCTGTGTATCTGTCTATCTTCATTTCATTTGTGTCTTAAAATGCTATAATTATCTTACTGAATATTTTCCTTTTATATCTCTTTAATGTTTCACTTTATCTTAAATGTAATTTTGTTTTCTTACCTGAATGTTTTCTTTTATCACGATAATTCATATGTGCGTTGTGATCAAGAAAGGATGCGCCAGTTGCTCATTCGTTTTTCGGTTTTATTAGTTGATGAGCATTTGTCTTTTTAAATGTTGGAATTATCTTACTGATTATTTTCCTTTTTATAATGATTGAAACGTACACACACACACACACACACACACACACACACACACAGAGTTCTTTCACACTAAATTATAATGTAATATTATCTTACCCAAATGTTTTTATGATAGTATTACAATGCCTGTTGTCATTGCTCATATATTCGGGGATACAATCTACTACACGTTTGAGCTTTGTTTTCAATTTGTGTGTTACGTAAATGTTATCTTTCTTACATAATACTTCTCTGGGGCTGTTTCTGAATTTTTTGGTTGCTCAGGTGCAGTCTGTCATGCAATATGGTTCAGAGTGATGGGGACTGACTACAGCTGCGTCGGAATGTGAATCTGTGCACATACTTAAAGAAATATTTTTAATGTCTCGGTGTGGATATGCGTACACCTAACGATGTCATTATATGGTGAAACCAAATAGATACACGACATAAACTGATTCACCTGTACAGTGTATACATAATGGTTTAAATTGTTACAACTGGAAGATTACAGAATACCTAACAAAGCTTACGAAATGTTACTGGGTCACAGATGTGCCTGTTTGTATATTCAGATATGGTTCGGTTGATGTATGGTCAAACCAAGATGGTGTAAGTGTAAGACAATTGATAAGACTTTTCTGGTGGCACTGTAGCTGGCTGGACTGAAGGAAACATCTAGCTTCCACAGAATCTTTGGAAAGACACAGGAAATACAGATGGTGTGAAACCGTACTTGATGTGTAATATGGATATGTATTTTAGGTATGTCAACAAAATTTTGGTTCGGGGTATCTGATTTATCTACACATTATTAGAGATATCGAAAATTTACTGGCAATAATTTAATTTGTCTATTATGTAAAGAAGACAGTAAAGATTAAGTAAATTCATTTTTCGTTGTCCAGCTCTGTGGAGAATTTGAGAGAGAAAAAAATATATATCACCTGAGTACCATTGACAGTTTTGTCTTTTTAAATCTAGTTTATGATTATCATCCACGACACATGGTGATGTATGAAAATTTTGACTGTATTTGCACAAGGCGTGTAAGTTTGGGACATTGTAACATCTTGAGATACTGTGCTCCACTGCAGCGTTTTCTGAAATTATGTGTATTGATACCAGCTGGGTTAGCTGTTTCTATTGTGTTTGATCTTAACTGCGTTGTTCATTTGCCCCTTCAGAAGGGGCTTTGGCCTATTGATGAATATATCTTCTGAATCTCTGTCTCTGTCTGTCGGTCGGTCTGTCTGTCTGTCTGTCTGTCTGTCTGTCTGTCTGTCTCTCTCTCTCTCTCTCTCTCTCTCTCTCTCTCTCTCTCTCTCTCTCTCTATCTCTGTGCCACGTATTAATTAATGCATTGTAAATCTCACTTGTAGAAGCTTGTTTCTGTCATGTAATGACCACGTAGCTCTGCAGCCATCTGTTGCGTATGTCTATTGTATTGCAACTGCGTTTTATGACTATGATAATGACAATGATGATAATAAAAATGATAATTCATGAGAGCGCCTTTCCATATAAAACATACCCTGTAGCACTTTACAATGTAAAAACCGATATTAAAAGTATGCATTTAAACACTAAAATGAAATTTTTACATGCATAACCCTTTACAGATAGCCAACCAAACACGGAATCACTAATTTATGTTCGACCCCTCCCCCTCACACGCACGCACACACACACACACACGCACACACACACACACACACACACACACACACACACACACACACACACACACACACACACACAAGTTATACAGACTATACACGCGTATGATACATATCACATCAAAATACCTACATCATGTGCATATCACATCACAATACTTAAAAACCCTATCAAATGCATAAAACTACCCCCGTTATCATAATACACAAAAACCATACGACAATACTGACAATCCGCTTCCAATTCTTAAAGCCAGTCATATACATCATAATACGCCAAAAATGTACGTTTTAAGATACAAATCTAAAAGCAGTCACACCCATACGAACTCCCCCACAACATATCACCATACAAACACTCATTCGTACGCATCTTGCGAACTTTAGTTGAAAAATATGTGTCTTTCAATTCTTTTAAAAAGTTATATAAAAAATTTAAAAAACCTCTTTTTTTTCTGAGAGACGGAGACAGAAAGTTCAGACAGTGGGGTTAAAAACAGAGACAGATGTTTTGTTGTTGCTGTTGTTGTTTGTTGCTGTTGTTTTTGTTATTGTTGTTGTTGTTGTTGTTGCTGTTGTTGTTTGTTGTTCTTTCTGTTGTTGTTGTTGTTTTTGTGTTTTATTTTGTTGTTGTTGTTGTTTTGTGTGTTTTATTTTGTTGTTGTTGTTGTTGTGTGTTAAAATGTCTCAAGGGAGAACCGAAGAACTGTCAACAGAAGGGTGGTTAGATGGAGAAGATCTGAAAGATGTTGTTGTGATAGAGACGCTCAACGCAGAGACAAGTACTTCTGATCTGAAAGGGGAGACAATGAAGTGTTCTGAGCAGTGATGTTACTTTCTCATGCCTGGGTTCACGGAGTGCGAGTTGGGCTGCATGATTCTGAATGCGTTGAAGTTTATTTAACTTTATAGTTGTGTAGTAATAGCAGATCTCTTCCACGTTTGCCATTTTAAAATATCCCATGTTGGCCTGTACAATTTCACAATAACACAGCCCAAATCAAAATGGTACGTCAAAATTTGCATCAGCGCAACATATCAAGTCTATCTCTGAAACGATGGAGAGGTGGAAGGGAATTTTCCTAACAGGCAGAGAGAGAGAGAGAGAGAGAGAGAGAGAGAGGCTGTGCACTTCTGGCATTGGGACTCCGGCAGACGGGCTCAGGTGTCGCTGTGTTAGGGGGTCTCGGGATGAGCGGCGCTAAGGTAAAGTCACTGAAGATGACGTTGGAACAGCAACTTTTTTTCTTTTCTTTTTTTCTTTTTTTAGTTGCAATTCATTGATTAGTGTCTTTGTTCATTGTGCATACTTTTTCAGGCGGCCCCAATCAAAGCGTGTGTAACCGGAGCTTCTGGTCGACTGGCCTACTCCCTGCTTGCCTCAGTTGCCAGTGGAGATGTCTTTGGAAAAGATCAGGTAAGAAAATGTTTTTGGGTGCGTGCGCATGCGCGTTCTGTGGTTGCTCGTTCTTGATATCTTCTTTTTCAAACTGAGCAGCCACAATCAGCATGCTGATTTCTTCGCTACATTCGCTTGGACGGATGCTGTATTTCGATTTGATTTGATTTGATATGGATACTTATATAGCACCTATCCTCGGTCAGAGACCAAGCTCTAAGCGCTTTACAAACACGGTGTCATTTGCACAACAGGCTGCCTACCTGGGTAGAGCCGACTGACGGCTATCATTTGGCGCTCATCATTCGTTTCTTGTGTCACTCAATCAGATCTCAGGCAGGCACACATACACACTCAGACATGTAACATTTTACGTGTATGGCCGTTTTGGTTATTTACCCGGCCATGTAGGCAGCCATACTCCGTTTTCGGAGGTTGCGGGGGGCGAGGGGTGGGGGGTGCATGCTGTGTATGTTTTTGTTTTCATACCCCACCGAATGTTCACATGGAGTCCATTTTCCATTCATTCATTCTCCTGCCCGGGATGGGCGTAGAGGAGACATGAGGGACGATTCCGTAGTCAGACGACGCCTTCCGGTTCTATCTTCTGCCTGTCGTATCAGCGTAGCGCTATCCATATTGGTCCATTCCTTGATGTTGTCCATCCAGCATTTGGCTTGCCTCCCTCTTCGCCTACCACCCTCTAGCGTTCCCTGTAGAACTGTCTTTTGCAGTGAATTGTGGCGTGTCACATGCCCGAACCATGACAGCTTCCTCCTTTTGACCACTGCTAAGAGTGGTTCCAGTGGACCCACTAGCATAGTTATTTGGCGCCACCAAGGAATAACCTAAGCCCACAGAAAAGACATGAAGGACACAACCATAGCCACATGGATTACAGGATCTTTAACGTGCGTATTTGATCTTCTGCGTGAGTATACACACGAAGGGGATTCAGGCACCAACATGTCTGCACATATGTTGACCTGGGAGATCGGGAAAAAATCCCCACCCTTTACGCACCGACGCTTAAAACACTCGGCTATTGCACCCATCTCCTGGTGGTGAAGACAAAAACCATTAGAACTTAGCCAAACCTATTTTCCCTAAGCTGTAAAAAGAGTAGCTGCATGTGTAGCTGCCAGCAAGCTATCTATGGTCGCCTGTCTTACTGGCAAGCTATGACCAATGCCAGCCCTGAATTCAGCTTAGTGCTATGTCAGGCTCACAAGTCTCCACTCCAACAGCAAAAACGTGCCTGTGTGTCTCTGTGTGTGTCTGCCTGTCTGTCTATCTGTGTGTGTGTGTGTGTGTGTGTGTGTGTGTGTGTGTGTGTGTGTGTGTGTGTGTGTGAGTGTGAGTGTGTGTGTGTGTGTGTGTGTGTGTGTGTGTGTCTGTCTGTGTCTGAGTACCAGTGTCTCTGTGTGTGTGCATTTGCGTGTGTGTGTGTGCGTGCGCGTGTATGTGTGTGCGTGCGCGCGCGCGTGTGTGTGTGTTCGTGTGTGTGTGTGTGTGTGTGTGTGTGTACGCGCGCGCGCGTGTGTGTGTGTGTGCGTGTGTGTGTGCGTGCGTGTGTGTGTGTGCGTGTGTGTGCGTGTGTGTGTGTGTGTGCGTGCGTGTGTGTGTGTGTGTGTGCGTGCGTGCGTGCGTGTGTGTGTGTGTATGTGTATCCCTGTCACTGTTTACAGTCTCTGATCCGTGTCTTGTTTTCAGCCTCTCAACGAGCACTGTATATATTTAAGCCACTCATTCAGAAGTACTTTTGCTTTTAGTCCCTCGTCAAGCCTCGTTCCTCACTTGCTGTCAGTCCATCAGTTGGCCTCGCTGCTTTCAGCCCCTCATTCTCAGCCTGCTGTCTCAGTCGAAGACGGAAGTCCTGAACAGTGTCAGCATGGAGCTGACGGACTGCGCCTTCCCTCTGCTTAAAGGTATGGTTGTCATGATGCACGCGTCATGAATGACATCAGTAACTCAAAACAACGACGTTAGAGGTATATGAACACAAAATTGACTCAACAAATTGTCTGCATTCAGATTTGGGACGGATTTTTCAGTTAAAACGTCTCAGTTCCCTGTTTTCATTTTACCAAATAAAATATGTGTATTGTTATAATCACGTATGACATTTTGTAAGTGTCTGGAAACTTCAGGACAAAAAATAAATAAATAAATAAATGCCTATAGTGTTGAAAGTCGTTAGAGAATGAATCCGGTCAGGTAGAACTACAAAAACAAACATTCAGAGAATGGTGAATCCGTCAGTGTGTACCTCTCGTTCTATGTCTTCAACACTCCCAGGCTGTGTGGTATTGTTCCAGGTGACGTTCTTCTCCACTTGTTGCAGTGTGTCTGCACTCCAAGTGATGACTTTGTACCCTTGTATAAATTTACCTGTCGTGAAGTGGACAAACAATCTCCCTGTTTCTCCATCGCCTACGAGTCCAAAGGCCCCAGATCGCCATTACATTGTGCAGCATCTGTAGATGAAGGGTTATCTACTTTTCGAGTCCGTCTATATCGATCTGGGGCCACTGGTCTTGAAATCCTACGCCTACGCCATGTGGAGTGATGGCCTAGAGATAACACGTCCTCCTAGGAAGCGAGAGAATCTGAGCGCGCTGGTTTGAATCACGGCTCAACCGCCGATATTTTCTCCCCCTCCACTCGACCTTGAGTGGTGGTCTGGACGCTAGTCATTCGGATTAGACGATAAAGCGAGGTCCCGTGTGCAGCATGCACTTCGCGCACGTAAAAGAACTCACGGCAACAAAAGGATTGTTCCTGGCAAAATTCTGTAGAAAAATCCACTTCGATAGGAAAAACAAATAAAACTGCACGCAGGAAAAGATACAAAAAATGGGTGGCGCTGTAGTATAGCGTCGCGCTCTCCCTGGGAAGAGCAGCCCGAATTTCACACAGAAGAATCTGTTGTGATTAAAAAATTTAAAAATTTTAAAAAAAGAGAGAGAAATACAAGAAATAGAATAGCACGATTTGCTTATCAGTGATGGAGCGATGTGAGGGAGGACAGTCACTTCAACATGGCGGGACGGGTGGCTGGGTCATAAAACGGACGCAGCCCGAATTTCACACTTAAAAATCTGTTGTGACAAAGGCTAATACAAGACAATACAAGACAATACAATACAATACAATACAATACAATTATTAGGGAACAATAAAGACAGATGAAACTAATCTTTGTTTAAAACACGCATGGCACTGTCGGTCTGCCTTTTGCAGAAGTGATCCTTACCGACGATGCCAAAGTTGCCTTCAAGGACGCCGACGCAGTGTTCCTCATCGGCTCTGCACCCCATGAGGACTGGATGAAGGAGCGCAAAGATTTTCTGAAAGCCAACGCGAAGATCTTCAGAGAACAAGGGCAGGTGTTAGGCTCGGTGGCCAAGAAGTCGGTGAAGATATTAGTGGTTGCCAACCCTGCCAACACCAACGCTTGGATCTGCAGTCAGTTCGCCTCTTCTATCCCCAAGGAGAACTTCTCCTGCCTCACCCGCCTGGATCAGAACCGAGCCCAGGCTCAGGTGACTCACCTGTGTGTGTGTGTGTGTGTGTGTGTGTGTGTGTGTGTGTGTGTGTGTGTGTGTGTCTGTCTGTCTGTCTGTCTGTCTGTCTGTGTCTGTCTCTGCGTGTGCGCACGTGGTGTATTGTGTGAGCTCTGCATGTGGTGTGTGTGTGTGTGTGTGTGTGTGTGTGTGTGCGTGTGTGCGTGTGTCTGTCTGTCTGTGTCTGTCTGTTGTTGTCTCTATGTGTGTGTGTGTGTGTGTGTGTGTGTGCGTGTGTGCGTGTGTCTGTCTGTCTGTGTCTGTCTGTTGTTGTCTCTATGTGTGTGTGTGTGTGTGTGTGTGTGTGTGTGTGTCTGTCTGTCTGTCTGTCTGTCAGTCTGTCTGTCTGTCATTGTCTCTGTGTGTGTGTCTGTCTGTCAGTCTGTCTGTCTGTCATTGTCTCTATGTGTGTGTGTGTGTGTGTGTGTGTGTCTGTCCGTCTGTCTGTCTGTCTGTGTCTATGTGTGTCTATGTCTGTGTGTCTGTGTCTGTCTGTCTTTGTCTCTATGTGTGTGTCTGTGTGTGCGTGTCTGTGTGTGTGCACATGTGTTGTATTGTGTGAACTGTGCATGCGTGTGGTGTGTGTGTGTGTGTGTGTGTGTGTGTGTGTGTGTGTCTGTCTGTCTGTCTGTCTGTCTGTCTGTCTGTGTCTCTGTGTGAGCACATTTGTGTGTGTGTGTGTGTGTGTGTGTGTGTGTGTGTGTGTGTGTGTGTGTGTGTGTGTGTGTGTGTGTGTGTGTGTGTGTGTGTGTAACTAAAGACAAAGCTGTACAACATTTATGCACAAAGCATTTTCATACAGTCATTCCCATTTCAAGGTACGGCTACACATCATGATATGCAAAGCGGCTTCGTACAGCTCAGTCACAACATACGACATTTAGCTGGACAACATTATTTAAGAAGTTTGTCCATATAGTTCAATCATATCTGAAAACATAGCTGTGCTACATCATTTTCAATCACAACTCTCAACACTTTCATCTTTATAGTAAAAGGGGATATTTATCCTGACGTATGTATCCCCATGTTTGGGGGATACTAAGCTTTGGCAACCGCGAACATTCTGAAACAGGAGACGTGATGTTAGGTCTGGAGGCGAAATATATCACACCCAAAATTCATTCATGATAAATCTACGTGCATGAAACATGTTTTGATCCAACGCTCATGCGGCATCCTCTTCTTGTATGGAGGTCGGTGCATTTCGATTTACCAGTGGAATAACAGCATGTGCATCGTGTGCAGATCGTACATCGCCTGGGTGTTCCAATGGACGCTGTGAAAAACGTGATCATCTGGGGCAATCATTCCGATACACAGTACCCGGATGTTGGCCACGCCTCCGTCATCATTGGGGGCAAGGAGAAACCCGTCCCTCTGGCTCTGGGTGATGACGATTATGTCAAAAGTGAATTCATCACAGTGAGTTGGAGACGTCATTTTGTTTATCTCATGTTTGATTGTTTGGGTAATATAATGAGAACTAAAGAAAAAGGATGCTGATGGCAGATATGCTATGTGCATGGGGGTATCAATTCCTTTGCAAAATGTTGGTTGAATAATTGCTGTTTAATCATTTCCAAACAGCTTAATCAGAAGAGAGAATGCAGATTTTTTTTTCTGACCTGGTAAGGTATTTCTGTTACTGCCCTGGAGCACAGCAGCATGCGTTTTGCGGAATCTTTTTGACTCAAGTGTGTAAACAAAGTGAGTCCATGTAATGGACCTCTGTGTGCCCGTGGTAAACTTGGAAACGTTGGCATTGTCTTGGAAACTGCAAGTGGAACATGAACCCCCTTTTTTTTATTGGGTATCTACAATATTTTTCAAGTCATTTGCTTTACGATGACAACGTAAGCAGGAAGATATGTCAAAGGCAAGGTCTGGTATCATTCAGCAGTTTGATATAAAAAGTTTTACAGAGAACATATCGGATTTTTTTTTTATCAGATTTGGTATATTGATGATCACGGACACAGCACAGTTCTAAAACAATTTCAAGATCAGAGGTAAATGGACAAGGTCACAGCATGGCACATTACACTGAATGGAAAAGTTATTACATGCAAGTGTGTGAGTGGTAAACAAGTTCATTATCTCTGGAAATACTATATCAGCACCAAATTTGGATTAAACAAAGAAGAAAAATCATTCCTTATATCACAGACACCAGTTGTATTGTTATAGATGTGCGTTGGCTGATGAAAAAGCATTGGCTCCAAGTTTTGAGTCATTGACTCGTTTCAAATGAAGGAGCTAAGGTATACTGTGATAACTTACGCAGACAGTGCAGAAGAGAGGGGCAGCAGTGATCAAGGCCCGCAAGCTGTCCAGTGCCATGTCTGCTGCCAAGGCTGCTGCTGACCACATGAAGGACTGGTGGTGTGGGACTGAGGAGGTAAGTGGTGTAGGGTGAAAGTCTATCTGAGCTGTTAGTGTGTCGTGTCCCTAACGAGCAAAAGGGTTGGACTGGTGGCAGAGAAGTGGTGTGACTGGTTTAGGGCTGAAAGTCTTGCTGAGCTGCTGGTCTGTCGTGTCCCTAACGAGCAAAAGGGTTGGACTGGTGGCAGGGAAGTGGTGTGACTGGTTTAGGGCTGAAAGTCTTGCTGAGCTGCTGGTGTGTCATTGTGTATCTCTCTGTCTGACAAAAGAGTGTGTTTTCGTCGTAGCTGTTGTTTTCTTGTTGTTGTTATTGTTGTTTCGCTTTCCTCTGTACATTTTTTTCATTGAATTTTGCTTGAGAACATCTA
The DNA here is from genome assembly GCF_041734735.1 of Babylonia areolata. Taxonomy (NCBI): domain Eukaryota; kingdom Metazoa; phylum Mollusca; class Gastropoda; order Neogastropoda; family Buccinidae; genus Babylonia; species Babylonia areolata. The sequence continues at coordinate 27,266,223 of NC_134879.1, forward strand.
CATTTTTACCGCCTCCATCTTCCAGTTTCAATCTCAGTTTCAAGGAGGTATCAGAGTGTGCACACTGATTCATGTACTTTACACCACGTCTGCTGCTCAGTATAAAAAAAATAATTAAAAAAATAAAATAAAAAGGGGGGAGGGAGAGGGGGGTTACGGGGGGCTCAGAGGGCAGAAGATGCCTGTCCTTCGCATAAACCCAACACGCAGATTGAGAGCCTTAGGTTTATGTGAAACATTAACGTAAAAATGGAGGGAGGTGGGCGGGAGGGGGGGGGGGAGGTAAGAGACAAATAAAAAGAAAGGTAAATACATTGGAATATAACGAAGGGAAAAATGCACAGAAGGCATATGATCTTCCCCATCTTACACCTCTCTTTTTCTGCTTGTCTCTGTTTCTGGACTTGATAAGTGGGCGGGTTTTCTTTTTCGCCCATAATAAGTATGTTGCTCACTAGCATTTGTTTGACTATGTACGCTTATTTTTTTTATGCACTGTGCTTATTATGTAGAATCATGACATCCTTTTCAGATGTGTCTATTTCTTATTCCTCCGGTGAGAACTGTAGCGGAATAGCCCAAGCTTTAGATAGCGAGATAGTTTGGAATCATTTATTTATTTATTCATTAAGATGTCTTGCTATAGTGCGTATTCTTGAAGCTCGATGCGCTTTATTTTAGGTGCAGTGGTGTGTTTGAAACAGTTCCCAGTTATCTTGTCAGACCTTTTTTTTTTCTTTTTTTTTTTTGGTGGGTGGTTTCTTTCGAGGTGTGTGTGTCACCTCTGTTCAGCCACGCTGCAAGCCAAATCAAGAAAAATGGTATTGTTAAAATAGTAGGTCTGGATACCCAGGCATGGCTTCTCACAAGTGGGTTGTAGAAGGAAAGGGGAAACAGAACCAGGGAGTCGACATATAGTATATTTACATCTCAGTGGGGGCGAGGGGGGCGGATAGGAGGGTCAGCTTTGACAGACACCATTATGCCTGTAACACGGGGGCACATGGCCACGAGGAAGAGGGGAGGTGGACACACACAGTTCAGAGGACATCTCTGGGTTAGATTCAGTGACTTAATCGGTTGCCCGCTCACCATCCCCTGAAAACCGGAGTGTCATTGCTTTAAACAGTCAGTGCGAAAAAAAAAAAGAAAAAAAACACACACACACACAACAACAAAAAAAGGGTTGCTTGCGAACAAAAAGCCCATTCACAGAAACATGTATTTAAAATGTATTTAACTCTGATGAGCGGAAGACTTCAGAATGTGGTTATTATCATCATTATCATTAATATTATTGTTATTATCAGTATTATTATCATCATTATGATTATGTTGCTGTTGTTATACATCACATTGTGAACTTCTGTTTTAGACATAACAATTAAAGTATTTTGTATTCTTCATGACCACCATCTTTGTCATCATTTATCAGAATCATTATCATTATCATTTATCAGCACCGTTATTGTACTGACTTTCAGGGCAGGTGGGTGTCCATGGGGGTGCTTTCTAAGGGTGACTACGGTATCCCCGAGGGCCTGATGTACAGCTTCCCTGTGACCATTGCCAACAAACAGTGGACCGTCGTGCCGGGATTGGAGATCAACAGCTTTGCTCGTGAAAAAATGGATCTCACCGCCAAGGAGCTGCACGAGGAGAAAGAAGCAGCAGACAGATTCTGTGCACACTGAAGGGCCACAACTCTCATTGCTTTCTTTCGCGCTTTGCTTGAATGAACTACTGCTCGCCCATGCCTGAGTATCTCAATATGAAACGCTAGATGGTACAGGTGACAATACATTCATCAAGACTTGTGAGCAAGGAAATTATGTGCAAGGTTTAAGACAGTAATGTGCAGTACGGCTACCAGCCAGTGTAAAAGCTCAACTTTCGAAGAGTATACCAATGTAAGAGGTGGTTTTCACTGTTACTCTTTTTTCTTTTTTTAATATTCTTGGGCGGTTTTATAGAATATTTTGATACATTCTGAATGTGAGCACGCATTTTCAAATTTCTACGTTGTATTTGATACATAAGTGATGCATACACAATTCAGATATTACTTGTTTTTCGTGTTTGTTTTCTTATTTAGTTTATTTGCTTGTATTGTTTGCTCGCTATTGAACTGAAACGTGCTGCAATTTGAACGCACACCTGGACAGTCGTGGCCACGTCAGATCGATATTTCGCCAATATCTAAGCAACGAATATAGTCAACGTTTGTATCTGGAGAATTGTATCCTGTTCCGTCATTTCCATGCTTTTACCACTCTGGTATTTACTAACAAAAGTAGCTATCACTTGTTGAACGATTTGGCTCAGTTAGAGACATAAAAACATATTTCCACACTTTTCATTTATACGGGAGTGAGCCATCTGGATAAAGCCTAATTTCCGGAGCATGAACATTTTATTCATTGAACCTTATCAGCCGCAAGATTTTCTAGAGTCGTTCTGGTTCATTGCCAGACTCCAGTTCTGTTGCTGTTTTAACTCATTCAGCCCTGCGCCCGAACACTGCCTCTGAAATCAAAATTCATTTCACTGAGTGGTGTACACTTTCCTACATATGCATAAAGCACAAACAAGCTTCTACAGTATTTCCGGCTGTGTCCCCTACATGTCATTTTGGAGGGAAAGCCGATCAACCCTGATACATTTTCTTCGTTTTTCCGCATCAATATTGCAAGGGAGCATGCAAGGCTGTAAATCCCGTAGGGTTGAGAGGGTTAAGACAGCGTGACTCCGTTTCTTATCCACAGCTAGAAATAAAATCTCGAAAGACCACACAGAATGACATCAACTACACCATTGACGTTCTTCAAAATAAAATATCTTACAGCCAATAGCTCTAGTGATTTTACCCTTGGCAAGGTGTAATAATTTGATCAGAATCAATTATTTAATTTACGTTCATCTCTTGATCCTCGAGACTTCTTTTCCTCATCTTACCATTTCCAACACACACACACACACACACACACACACACACACACACACACACACACACACACACACACACACACACATACATACATACACACACATATGCACACATGCGCGCGCAAACACATACATACATGCACACTCATGCGTGCGTCCGCACACATAATTATACACACACCAACGCGCGCGCGAACAAATGCAGAATAAAACTTAGTGGTGGTTTTAGGGGGGCGGGGGGGGTGGGGTGGGGGAGAGGGGGCATTTTGGGACGGGTGCTTTGGTGACCCCAGAGGGGTCCGAAACAGAATGCGGGAACGCCCCCAGAACGTACCCAAAGGGTTGTTTTCGGATTTCAGTTCCCACGGGGGAACTTTCCCTGTGTGAGCTACGGAAGGGGGGGGGGGGGGGGGGCAAAATGGGATATTACACCGCTGCTGATGACTACATTTCCTTACCCACGGCAACGGAGATGAAAAAACTGAGCATCCTGTGCTGCGAAGGACAGTGAAGTGCAGATGTGGAGTGATGGCCTAGAGGTTACGCGTCCGCCTAGGAAGCGAGAGAATCTGAGCGCACTGGTTCGAATCACAGCTCAGCCGCCGATATTTTCTCCCCTTCCACTAGACCTTGAGTGGTGGTCTGGACTCTAGTCATTCGGATGAGACGATAAACCGAGGTCCCGTGTGCAGCATGCACTTAGCGCACGTAAAAGAACCCACGGCAACAAAAGGGTTGTTCCTGGCAAAATTCTGTAGAAAAATCCACTTCGATAGGAAAAACAAATAAAACTGCACGCAGGAAAAAATACAACAAAAATGGTTGGCGCTGTAGTGTAGCGACGCGCTCTCCCCGGGGAGAGCAGCCCGAATTTCACACAGAGGAATCTGTTGTGATAAAAAGAGAAATACAATACAATTATTTACGGTATGTAGTCACTGAAAGAAAGTCGATCAGTCCCCACATGAGCTAAGTCACGCACAACCAAGTTACAAGGAAGACAACAACAACAACAACAAACACAGAACCGTGGGTATGATCTTGACTAACACGGCTTACAGTTTAAAAAGGAAATGGGCAGAGGGAGGTAAGTGTGTTTGAAATGTAAATGACAGAAAGATGATCTGTGGATCGGATGTGGCCACTGGACACCAGAAAGACTAATGCATTCCATGTGACACACAGAAGGGAGTGCATGGAAACGTTAGACATTCACTGGCTGGAGTTTCAGGTTAATCGGTGTGTGTGTGTGTGTGTGTGTGTGTGTGTGTGTGTGTGTGAGTGTGTATGTGTGTGTGTGTGAGAGCGTGTGTGTGTGTGGCGGGGGGGGGGGGGGGGGTGAGTGGGAGTGTGTGTGAGCGTGTGTGTGTGAGTGTGAGTGAGTGTGTGTGTGTATGAGCGTGTGTGAGCGTGTGTGAGTGTGTATGAGCGTGTGTGAGCGTGTGCGTGTGTGTGTGTGTGTGTGTGTGTGTGGCAGAGATGCAAACTGTTACGATTTGCCCGTACTTCGTTACGCTCGATTTTGTTTGTTCCGATGTTACGCCAACGTCGAAATTGTTCCGACGAGTTCATTTTCGACTTCATGGCATGGTCACCTGCTTTCCTGTTGTAACATTACCCAGCCAGACGCTCTGGACCTATCCATCACAAGGCCAGGGCAGTCACTACCTTGGTTTCGCTTGATGATACGCAGCTAATCGCGTGCGTGTTTTCATTGAAACAGCACGAAGTGGACCAATCAGCTTAATCGTAGCAGTTTCACTGTGTTGCAGGTGGGCCGAAGTGTTTGTATGCCTTGTAGATAAAATGTACGTTTGCTGATGTGGCTCGGAGTGCGAGTGTTCCTACCAAAGTCAAAATGTTCCTTCCAAATTTCCCAATTGATTTTTCCTACAAAAACTTGACAGGGGATGACGTGCGCGCGCGTGTGTGTGTGCGTGTGTGTGTGTGTGTGTGTGTGTGTGTGTGTGTGTGTGTGTGTGTACATATATCTATATATGTATGTATGTGCGAATGTGTGTGTGTGTGGTGAGGGGGTGGGTTTGTATATATGTATGTTTGAACGTATGTTTGTATGTGTGTATGCGTTGTGTTTATGTGTGTATAGTTTGCATTGCTTATGTGTGTGTGTGTGTGTGTAACTTTTATGTAATGTGGAATGTATAATATCATGTGTTTTTGAAAGCATCTAAAGCAGTGTTCTGGATAGGGTGCTGTATGGGTATCCATCAGCATCAGCATCATTATTATCATCATCGTTATTATTGTTATTGTCATTATTACCAGTAGTATTAGTATTTAGCAATTGAAAACAGTAAATCATTTCCATCTGTTGAAAATTATCGAGATGCGGCAAGCAAAGGAATACATTAAACTGTACACATGTGTAAGCACTGTATGCAGTTGAAAAACAATGAACAAGGACCATTGAACTAATGTGAAACAAATGTAATGCGGTTAAGCACAAGAAAAATGGGTAAGGGAAAAAATACAAAAAGAAAGAAAAAATATATATACCAAAACCTAAATCTGAATTGTCAGAACCTACTGAGATCTACAAACTACATAAATCAATACATGTTGACCGGTAGGTACAGCTAATACCGAAATAATATTTATTAAAAGGCAATTACCAATGCAAAACAGACACAATGGCAGTGAAATTTATCACACTTTTTTTTTCAAGTAACTAATCGGTTGTCTTATATTTAAATAGTTTGTTTGTTTGTTTTTTTTGTTTTTTTAATAGAAAATTACTTTGTTTGCTTGACGTTTGTATATATTTTTCCTTCTTCCCTTTTCTATTAATTTGTTAATGTGGATGGGAGAGAGAGGCAGAGAGGAGTGTCGACAGCTGGGTTGTTTGTTGTTTTTGTTTCAAAAAATATATACATTATGTGTGCATATGTATGTATAATAATCTGTGTGTGTGTGTGTGTATTCATCAAGGCATATGCATATCATACATATATGTGTGGAAATAGATACTGTGTTGTTGTGTGTGTATGCGTGTATATGTGTGTATTTGCAGATGGTTTTGTTCGTGTATGCATGTGTTGATGTATACGTATACACGTTTATGCTTGAGCGTATGTATGTTTTATATATGTACATGAATGCTTATATATACGATTATGATTTTTCTTCTTTTTTTTCTTTTTTCTTTTTTTTTTTTAACCTTTCTCGAGGGTACTTCTTTGTTTTTCCTTTCAGAGTTCATCCGTGATTTAATTCATGTTTGATGATGTCTATAATACTGCCGCTGTGTTATGTGTTCGCTGTATGCATGAGCAGTTTTTACACTGAGCACACCATGAGCTTCGGCTTCTTGCTGCTCCATGTGTTTGCAATGTCTTTAGTTGCTTTTGAGAATAAGAAAATGTTTAAACCAAAAAAATACATCATACAACAACACAATGATTGTTTGAAAATCATAATCAGTATCAATATCAGTAGCTCAAGGAGGCGTCACTGCGTTCGATCAAATCCATATACGCTACACCACATCTGCTAAGCAGATGCCTGACCAGCAGCGTAACCCACCGCGCTTAGTCAGGCCTTGAGAAAAAAAAAAAGAGAGATAAGAATAATAATAATAATAATATAAAAATAAATAAATAAAATAAAATAACAACAACAAAAAATAAATAAATAAATAAATAACAATAATAATTTTTTTTTTTTTAATCATAAGTGATGTTCAAAGGAAATGCAACATTTAGATCTGCAATTACAGTGACGCGGTCAGTGCGTGATGGGTGACCTAGTTTCATAGCTATTTATAGCTGACGATAAAAATCTCAAGATATCTATGTGCCTAAATATGAGTGGACAAAATCACAGTACATGTGTGCAACAGGTTATGCTTTCACTGTGTTTTGCAGTATTCGCCTGATATTTGGGCCTCAGGCACCCTGCTATCCATCTTCGTTGCTGCTACGTCACCGGAGTCAGGGCGCAGTTCAAGGCAAGTAACTCGCAACAGTTACGGACACAATTGTAATTGGAACTCCTCCATCTTTACACTTCTGGACGTTAACTAAATTTCCTAACGTTTGATTTTTTTTGTGTGAGAACCAAGTTCTAACTTCTGGGGATCGTCACCCATGCAGTTACTGAGGTATATTTCACACTTTTTGTTTTGAGTTTAGAACGCCTCCTTGAAACTGAAACTAACCCGAGACAAAGAGACTGCACTTCTGGCATTGGGACTCCGGCAGACGGGCTCAGGTGCCGCTGTGTATGAGGGATTCGGGATGAGCGGCGCGAAGGTAAAGTCACTGAAGAGGACGTTGGAACAGCATTTTTTTTTCTTTTTCTTCTTTTTTTTATTATTTTTTTTTTAAGTTACAATTTACATTCTGTCGAAATTCTACAAGCACCATTTTCGAAGCACTGTTTTTGACTCACTTGTGTAAACAAAGTGAGTCTATGTTTTAACCCGGTGTTCGGTTGTCTGTGTGTCTGTGTGTCCGTGGTAAACTTTAACATTGACATTTTCTCTGCAAATACTTTGTCAGTTGACACCAAATTAGGCATAAAAATAGGAAAATTTCAGTTCTTTCCAGTCATCTTGTTTAAAACAGTGTTGCACCTCTGGGATGGGCACAAAAAAATTAAAAAAAGAAGCCAAATTATATGCAAACTGCATTTACTGTTATATTTATATTTTTTATATTCTCTAAACTTGGCACTTTGATCTGGTATTCTGACACAACAACAAGAGCAGTCATTACATTTTGAAATTACACTCAATACATAATACTTGTGTGTTTTACCGGTCTCAGTGTACAGGGCTTTCACTATGTTCATTCGCCCAAGTGGTCTTTTTCGGAAAATACTAAAATCAATACGACGAGTGGACTTTACAGATCTATTGGCTGAGCCCTGAAGGTCATGGGCAAAAAATCAATTGCGTACACATATTTATACACATTCAAATCGCGTGCTCATATTCTTCGCGAACGTGAACGACGCCATTTTGTTTCAAGTTGTTGACCTGCCCGTTCAGTCCTATATTCAATGGACAATACACGACAACATGTGATGGAAAGTTGGAGAAGGAGACCGTTAAATATTTATTCAGAGAAAGATTTGTGAACGCCTCATCACTTACTGGATTATGCCCCAAACTGCCATAAAAAAAATACCCACAGAATCAGTCAGGAATTCACAGTTTAAAATTGTAAACCATGCGAGTTAATACCCTTGAACTGATCTCGATGAAACGAAAAAATTTCCAGTCTTGACTTTTCTCAAAATGAAGTCCTTTTCACTTCTTACGACGTTTAGAAGTACTTGTACTTGGCTCTACATGTTATTAGTTTAACAAAATACTAAATTTTCAAATCAACTTTAAAACAAGAGAGGCAAGGCCTTCAAGACTCACTTGTGATACACTGGAAAAAAAAAATCCAAGCTTTTTATGTATTGTGTATAATTTCAAAATGTAATGTTTAAGATGAGAAAGATCAGTTTAAAGCGAATTAAGTCCCCTAGCATTAATTGCAGAGTAATTTCCCTTTTTTACTATCTGCACCAAAACGTTTGCAAAATAAATAAAACTTCCATGCTTAGCAAAAGAAGTTCCTGTTTGAACAAAAAAATGATAATAATGACTGCTCTTGTTGTTGGGTCGAATATCAGATCAAAGTGCCAAGTTTAGAGAATACAAAAAATATAAATATAACAGTAAATGCAGTTTGCATATAATTAGGCTTCATTTTTTATTTTTTTGTGCCCATCCCAGAGGTGCAACATTGTTTTAAACAAGATGACTGGAAAGAACTGAATTTTTCCTTTTTTTATGCCTAATTTGGTGTCAACTGACAAAGCATTTGCAGAGAAAATATCAATGTTAAAGTTTACCACGGACACACACACACACACACACACACACACACACAGCCGAACACCGGGTTAAAACATAGACTCACTTTGTTTACACAAGTGAGTCAACTATAAAACTAGAATGAACATAAAAGAGAAATTGAATCGACCGTGTCGTACTACATTCCCGGCGGGTGTAACTAAACTTGTACAACTATCTAGATCCAGAGAAAACGGCTAAATGTTGCAGTGTGATTGCGGCGATAGCCACGTCTCCTTTATCGCGGACTTAAAAAGAATTTTTTATTGCCCTTAAAGATTTTTTTAAATGCCCAAGATACACCAGAATAATATGATTTAAACAGCGTTCTCACTGCGAATACCGCAAGTGATTTATCGCCCTTTAAAAAAAGTATGTTCAAGGAGCCACGATAGTGTAATGGGTAAGAGAGTTTCTTCTCACCCGAACACGCGGGGTTCGAATCTGGTTAGACTTTTTTCTTCTTCTTCTTTTTTTAACTCAAAGCTTTATAATAACAAATACAGAACACATTTTAACGATTAGATTTTTTTTAAAGTGTATCACAAGTGAGTCTTGAAGGCCTTGCCTCTCTCGTTTGTTGTTTTTCAGTGATTCATTGATTAATGTCTGCGCATGGTGCATACTTTTTCAGGCGGCACCAGTCAGAGTGTGTGTGACCGGAGCTGCTGGTCAGTTAGCCTACTCCCTGCTGGCCACGGTTGCCAAGGGAGATGTCTTTGGAAAAGATCAGGTGAGAAAAGGTTTTTGAGTACGTGCGCGTTCTATGGTCGTTTGTTCTTGACCAAAGTGTGTGTGTGTCTGTCTGGCTGTCTGTCTGTCAGTATATGTGTCTGTGCACATGTATGTCAGTCTGTGTCTGCATTATTTCTTTCAATCTCTTGTTCATGACTTGGCTTCCCGCTTCTCGCCGATCATCGTACATTTCAGTCATTCATGTAGCATTGTTTGCTTTTGATCCGTCGCCATGCATTGCTGCTCTGGAGCTTGCTGTGTCAGTTGCTTCTTTCAGCCCCTCATTCTCAGCCTGCTGGACGTCACGTGCGCGATGCAAGTCCTAAACGGGATCAGAATGGAGCTGACGGACTGCGGTTTCCCTCTCCTTAAGGGTATGGTTGTCATGAAGTGCGTATCATGTGTGACATCAATAACTCAAAACAAAGACCTTAGAGGCAAGGGATATCAGTCGACTCAGCACGTGTCCGCATTCAGATCTGGCGTGGGTTTTTCAGTTAAAATCTTCCCTTTCCCGTGTTTTTTTGTTGTTGTTTTTTTAATGCCTTTTTTGTTCACTGTTTATCGTGCGTGCACGTGCAAAACCACCGAACAATGATCACAGAGCTACATCTGTTCAGGATTTCATTTTCCTCCCTTCTGCCTCCACCCCTATATTATTTATTGATTTTATCTGACACTGAAAGCCAAGTGAGTATACATTCTGGCAGTGTTGTATGATATATATTCAGTGTTTCCCATAACGCACTATAGCGCGTCTTTTACACACAAAAATTTGAAAATGACCACAGGTTTTCAAAACTTTTTCAAAACTGTCCCAACTGAGGACGCACAGGATTTTCCTGACAAGTTTTGACAGGAAGGGTATGAAGGCCTGCTTTCATGGGGGACTATTTTGTTTGCAGAGACGTAGGTCATAAGACGTCATGGGCAGCCCACCACTGTAATGAGCTTTTCTGGGTTTGTACTGCCTCTCCAATTTCTCAGTCGATTTACGAGGCCTGCTAAGTTGGCAGTAACACAGTCAATGAAGAGCAAACGACTTATACCAAGTGTTTGGAGTTGCGTCCCTTGATTTTTGCACCTGAATCGGATAAGTTATCGCAGATCTGCCAGCCACACTTGTGGTGCCCTTAAACTCGAACATTGCCGTTAAAATATCAAAATATTTAAAAAATTAAAAAACGCGACGAAACAGAGTGAAATAATTATGAATTGAAAATAATGAAACCTCAGTTGAAACTTCCAAAAGAAAATGAGCACTCCCCAGCTGCCACCGCCTACCCCCAGTGTCGCTCGGCGGGAAATTGATTAATTTAATTACTTTTCTATTCATTTATTTCTGTACCTTATTAAGTTACTTCATTTTATCTTGTATTTTCCCACAGTGCCAGAACTGATCTGAACTTTCCTCCCTAAGTGCAGAACGCCTACACTGATCTTCTCTTGAACAGATCTCGTCGTTCAGTGTTACGGATGAGAATCAGAACTATCGCCTCAGGGAATGTTTTAGAACGAGTGCTGACGGACGACAAAAACACTTTACGTCACTCGGCTGGGTGTTGACCAGGATCCGTTATTATTTCTGTCTGCATGTTAAGGCAACAGCTGTTCGGGGATAACGGCACCACACTCGTACGACTGATTCGACCGTAGATATCTATGATTCAAGCCCCCAGATTACGGCACTCACCGACCGCGAAACTTCACACACACAGAGGCACACACACACACACACACACACTACAGCAAAATTCAGTATGCATTCGTCATTGAAGATAATTTTCGCCACAGTTTGACGTCAATGCTTCTTTGGGCTGTGGCAAGTAACCCGGTTACTAGATCATGGATCTACAGCTGAACTTCGTACCGAAGATTCGTCCTTAAATCAGGGATCTACAGCTAAAGTACCGAAGATTCGCCGTCCGTTTTATCCGCATGTAGTATGTCTGTTTCGGACCGCGAGAACTGTCTCACTGAGTCTCACTACATTTCACAATCGCCTCGCGTTGTTTTCAGTTGATCACACCACACACACACACACACACACACACACAATTTTACCGTCAATGACATGAACTGAACACACAGCCACTGATACTAGTACAGAGATCGACACACTTACGAACGTACGCGCGCACACATTTTACCAGCGCTTACTGTGACACTTCTATACACTGACGGACATACGCGCTTGTACACATACACGTGCGCGTGCACTAACAAACAGCCGTGACCATCACTGACACACATACACGCGCGTGCACACGCTCACACACAAAAACATGCACTGACGCGCGCGCACACACATACACACGTACACTGTGTGTTTGTGATCAGTGTACATGTTACTTCAGAACAAATCTCTTTTACTGGCCGCAATAGCCGAGTGGTTAAAGCATTGGACTTTCAATTTGATGGTCCCGGGTTTGAATCTTGGTAACGGCACCTGGAGGGTAAAGGGTGATTTTTCTTATCTCCAATGTCAACATGTGTACAGACCTGCTAGTGCCTGAACCCCCGTTGTGTACATACACACACAGAAGATCAAATTCGCACATTAAAGATCCTGTAATCCATGTCAGCGTTCCGTGGGTTATGGAAACAATAACATGCCCAGCATGTACATACCCGAAAATGGAGTATGGCTGTTACATTGTGCGGTAATAAATAAACGGTCATACACGTACAAAGTTAAATGCCTGTGTGAGTGTGTGTGTGTGTGCGCGCGCGCGTGCGCGCGTGACTGAGACATGACTGAATGACGCAGGAAAAGAATGATGACCACCGTGTTTGTAAAGCGCGTAGAGTTTGGTCGCAAACTGAGGAAAGGCGGTTTATAAGTATCCGTATCATCATCATCATGACGCACTGGCACAGAGGCGCTACGAGTGACTGTCGAAAAGAATTGCAGCTCAAAATACAGACATAATAAAAAGAATAGGAGCAAACCACAACAAACACACACACACACACACACACACACACAACACAACACAACACAACACACCACAACACACACACACACACACACACACACACACACACACACACACACACACACACACACACACATCAATATAAGTGATGTACAATGATCACAATCAAACATGTTTTATTCATGTCTCCTGAAGTAAACCAACGCGCCATGCAATTATCATCTGCACGTCACTCATTTGATCGCCGGTTTTCCTCATTTTACGCTGCATTTCAACCAAAATTGACTAAGTGTAGACTTTCTGACAAAAAGTTGTAAGAACCCAAAGTGTGACACCCTCTTCTGGAAAGTTACCCATATATATATATATAGAGAGAGAGAGAGAGAGAGAGAGTGATGTGTGTGTGTGTGTGTGTAAAAAACATGCATAGAATATACTCCTTCTTCAATGTGTACTCGTATACTTATATATCGAGGAATATATTGTATGTGTGTCTTAAATACGGACTTTCTCCATATACAAAACACGTAGAATACACTCCTTCTTCAATAATATGTAATTATATGATATACATATTGAAGAAGGAGTTAACTGTATATGTGTTTCATTTATGGGCAGTGTTTTACATTTAGGTTTATTTATCATTAAGGAATAATCAAGATCGAAGAAAGTAATCTTTGTTTAAAACACGCATGGCACGGTCGGTCTGCCTTTTGCAGAAGTGATCCTTACCGACGATGCCAAAGTTGCCTTCAAGGACGCCGACGCAGTGTTCCTCATCGGCTCTGCACCCCATGAGGACTGGATGAAGGAGCGCAAAGATTTTCTGAAAGCCAACGCGAAGATCTTCAGAGAACAAGGGCAGGTGTTAGGCTCGGTGGCCAAGAAGTCGGTGAAGATATTAGTGGTTGCCAACCCTGCCAACACCAACGCTTGGATCTGCAGTCAGTTCGCCTCTTCTATCCCCAGGGAGAACTTCTCCTGCCTCACCCGCCTGGATCATACACGGACCCAGGCCCAGGTAATCCCATTCTTCTGGTAACTGTGGAAATCATGTACAGGGTTCACAAAAAGTTGAGGACCGCATGGAAACCTGCACAGTTTTCTTCTTGGGGGCATGATCAAATGACGCTGAATTCCTGGCAAACAGCAGTGAATGCAGTCAGCGTAATGAGCACCACTTCTAACAAGAGGTGCTTTATTGAACATTTACAACAACAAAAAAACACAGCTACCGTTTATAAACCACTTGATCACTGTCACTTTTTGGCCGAAAGATTCATTATTCAAACATATTTTTCAAGCTTCTTCCTTTGAAAATGTATGAAAATTGTTCATGGTTTTGGACGAGGCTCGTTCCAGAGCATGTGTCTCGAAAACAGAGATTGTTTCTCATGAGCATGCTGGAATTAAGTTATGTAGGCTACACCCCTCCATACCCCTCATACACACACACACACACACACACACACACACACACACACACACACACACACACACACACACTCACACGCACGCACGCACGCACTCACACGCACGCGCACACGCACGCACACACACACACACATGCACGCACGCACATGCACACATACTCACCAGCTCCACCAAAGTAATTTTGATCACATTTTTGGGCTTTGCTGATAGAAAAATAAACATTGTGTGCAGATCGCAAATCGCCTGGGTGTTCCAATCGACGCTGTGAAAAACGTGATCATCTGGGGCAATCATTCCGATACACAGTACCCGGATGTTGGCCACGCCTCCGTCATCATTGGGGGCAAGGAGAAACCCGTCCCTCAGGCTGTTGGTGATGATCATTACATAAAAAATGATCTCATCACAGTGAGTTGAAGACGCCATCTTTTGTGTAATTACTGTGTGTGTGCGCGTGCACATGAGTGTGTTTGTGTGTGTGTGTGTTGTGTGTGTATGTGTTCTAAAGAAATACAAAAAGTATCAAAAGTGCTTGAAGGGATTAAGATTGCTCAAC
>NC_134879.1:27285701-27320701 GCF_041734735.1 Babylonia areolata
TTGCAGTGTTGGTCAGATAATTAGAGCAACACACCCAAAGACGCATCATTGAAGTGGATGACACTCGACGGTGTGGTCCCAGTCTCCCCATTTAAGCCCACTCTCAACTCTGGATAGGAGCTGGCCACGGGCCGAAAAACCCACCTCCGCTGGGATTCGAACCCGCGTCCTCCCAGCCGTCAGACCCCGACACTAACCACTTCGCCATGGCGGCTGGTGTGCAGTTGATGTTCATTGATGAGGGCCGAGGGCCTGTAAAAAATAGGAACAGATGCACTGATTAGGACTTGAGAGCCTGGGTAAAGAAAAAAAGAGAGGGGTAGGGGGTATTGGGGGGCGGGAGGGGGGGTGCAAAATAACGTCGTTGACTGCAGTGCAAGGCACTCACAAAGTCCGGCCTCTTCGAATTAAAGTAGTTATTGTTGTCAGCAGCAGAGGATTTAGCAATGAAGCTGGCGTATGTTGAATCAAAACAGACTCAGCTAAACACCAGGCCCCACCAAAGCGCAAGCAAATCATCATCATCATCATCATCAGGGCATAGTTTCTACTGGTGTGTTGCCTCGTGGCAGATCGAACATTTGTAAATTTGTGGGCATTCGGCACTGAGACTACTACAGAATGAGCCTAGGATGTGCGTGTGTGTTTGAGGGGGCGGGGGGGGGGTAATGACACTGGAGGGTGGGGCAGGAAAGAAACAGTTCTTCTGACTTCTTTCAGGGCAGGTGGGTGCCCATGGGGGTGCTTTCTAAGGGTGACTACGGTATCCCCGAGGGCCTGATGTACAGCTTCCCTGTGACCATTGCCAACAAACAGTGGACCGTCGTGCCGGGATTGGAGATCAACAGCTTTGCTCGTGAAAAAATGGATCTCACCGCCAAGGAGCTGCACGAGGAGAAAGAAGCAGCAAAAAATATATGTGAACTATGAAGGGCTACAACCCTCATTTTATTTCTTTCACACTTCTCCTTCTTCCGGATGATGCCCAGGGTCAACCAGTTGACCATTATCGGCATTTTGTGGTGGTGGGTTCCGGTGGGTTTTTAAGGTGGCAAGAGTTGAGGCTTCAACAGTCTCCTGGGGCAGGGCATTCCAGTCACGCACAGAATGAATTGTTGTCTGACCACGCCTGGTGTAGATTTTTCTTTTCATTTTTTTTTCTTCTCTTTCTGTATCTATTTTCATTTATTTATTTGGTATAGGTGACTTTGAGTAAGAAAAATAAGTGCAAGGTTTAGGACAGTAAAGCGCAGTAATGCTACCAACCAGTGTACGATAATTGGACATACATGAGTGAAATGACACACAATACAATGATCTTCTTGGTAAGTCAAATGTCATTGTTCTTATCAAACTTCATATATGCATATATGATGCATAACAAACAGTATAACTATCTCCATTTATAGTACAGTGATATAGAATTTGCGACATTGCTGGTCATTAGAATGTTTTACACAATTTTTACACACTATGGCTTTCTACAAGCTTCATGTATTGTTATTATTTTCTGTGAATACTATGTAAACCTTCTGCCTGAGCTCCTGAGCCAAAATTTGCAAATAATTGGTATTTAATGTGTCACAGCAGATATAAAAAGAGTGCCCTGACCACCACTTTACCGGTGGTAGAGAAAAATGACATAATGCCTAGCCACCGGTTGAGCGGTGCGTAAACACATGTGTCGTGTTTTGCTATTGGTTGACTTATATTGAAATCGATCTTTTTTATCCAAAGCACATGCACAAAACACATTGAAAAGGCGCGGCCATGTTGGTACTACATTCGCTGACGTCAGAATATTGCATTTTTTCTGATTGGCTCTTCAATATAAGTCAACCAATAGCAAAACATGACACAATTGTTTACGCACCGCTCAACCGGTGGCTAGGCATTATGTCATTTTTCTCTACCACTGGTAAAGCAGTGGTCAGGGCTCAAAGGGTTAATGACACAATGTTACCGTTTGTAAGAGTACTTTCTTTTTTCTGAGGCAAATAAGATATAACATTCTAAATTGGAACTATTTCTGTTTTGTTTTTTACAATTCCTACACATTTCATAATGGTTGCCAAAATCAATTCTTGCTCAATTGAACAAAATTTGATTATTTATTCTTTTAGTATTGTGGGTCAAGTGAAAAGTGAGGAGTGTGAGAGCATTTTTGAATAAAACTGTGGATGTACATGGTAAGATAGTGAATGAAAAGCCAGTGTTTGAGTCAATTGTATGAAGAGCAAGGAATGCAAAATGGAGGAGAAATGAGTGACAAGAGTCATGTCCTTGTCTGATGGCTCTCTACATCCTGTCCAACAGATCAGTGGCACTGACTGGTGTATTATTTCATTCTGATGTCTTTTCTTCTTTTCTACGTTCGTGGGTTGCAACTCCCACATTCACTTCAACAGTATTTTACCAGTGGGCTTGTATGTACATGACCATTTTTACCCCACCATATACACTTTTGGGGTGTTGTTTCATGTACTTGATTGCATCATTATGAAGAAAGCCTTAAATCACTCATAACTTAGTGTAAAATAAATGTACATGCAAATATACTGTAATGAATAATTGTTGCTTTAACTGATTCGTGTTAATGTGGTGTTCAAAAGTATATGAAAGATCAGAATGTTTTCCTGTGACCTTACATGCATTACCAGGCACTATAAAATGATGTGCACAAATGTTCAATGTTGATCAATTTATAACGCAGAGATGCAGCACAAGTCATACATTCAAACATAGAAGAATGTCCATTAATCAGCTGCCAAGCGAATTGTCAAATTTGGAAAATTAAATTCATGACTAAAAATATTTTATAAAGCGTTTGTGTTCATGTGAAGATGGGTGTGAGAGAATGGAGCTTTGAAGAAGGATTCAGTTTCATGTCCTGCATCAATATCACCGATCTTTCTTTTCCCATGAAAAAAGCAACGGGATTCAGTTTTCCTTTATAATTTGATACAGAACTGCACCAACCCTGTAACTGCTTGTGTCTGATCAAACATGGCGTGGTTGGCATATTTGATCAAAGGAAATCCTGTTTTGGTGTCAGTGACATGCTGGATTTCTTGAAAGGCTTTTTTCGTGCTTGGCCCAGGCTGACAGCATTCAATAGCTGCGGAGCTGTTGCTTTTCTTTCTTGCTTTTTTTTTTCTTTTTTTTTTTTTAAATAGTAGTACGAAGTACATTCTGATTGATGTCCCATTACATGGCACAATTTTGCTTCCCCAGGTAGATGTACACATCAATGCAACTTCCACTGAAACAGAAGTTTAATTAAAAAGGATAAAAAGGACTACCTTTGATCAATGTGGCAAAACTTAAGATAAAAGTACTGAGTCCTGAGAAAAAGAAATAAAAATGAAATAGTAACATGACAGCGGAAATCCTTTTTCTCTTTTTTTTTTTCTTTGTGTGTGTGTGTGTGTGTGTGTGTGCTTCATGTCTTGTGCCCTTCCAGAAGTGCATTGTCATTATAATAAGAAAGGGGACGGAAATTATTTTTCTCTATTTTCAAAACAAATTTGGTGTCAACAAAGTATTTCCAGAGAAAATGAATTTGGCATAGTTTACCACAGACCCTAATACATACACACATACATATGAACAAATAAATGAACTGGGTTACTACACAGACCCACATTGTGTGTCAACACCCACGAGCCAAGAATGTCTCCAATAAAATCCTCCAGGTTACAACTTCAAAATTACAAATCACTTCTGATTGTAAACTACAAGACTGGATTGAAGATTTTTTTCATACACGGATGAACACATCTATTGGATGGACAGACAGTGAACAACTCTCCCTCGTGTTCACCAATTGCCATCTTACCTTTATGGCAATCGTGTGTAAAATGTACCCAAGAAATGACTGATGTGAATCTGGCAGTGGGAGTGGGGGCGGGGGATGGGGGTTGTTATATTATCATAAAGGGTGGTAATACTGCCGGTGAGGATTAAAAAGAACAAGAGAGGCAAGGCCTTCAAGACTTACTTGTGATAAATTAAGTCCCCTAGCATTAATTACAGAGTAATTTCCCTTTTTTTACTATCTGCACCAAAACGTTTGCAAAATAAATAAAAATTCCATGCTTAGCAAATGAAGTTCCTGTTTGAACAAAAAAATGATAATAATGACTCCTCTTGTTGTTGTGTCAGAATAAGAAGTCAAAGTGCCAAGTTTAGAGAATACAAAAAATATAAATATAACATTAAATACAGTTTGCATATAATTAGGCTTCTTTTTTTATTTTTTTTGTGCCATCCCAGAGGTGCAATATTGTTTTAAACAAGATGACTGGAAAGAACTGAATTTTTCCTATTTTTATGCCAAATTTGGTGTCAACTGACAAAGTATTTGCAGAGAAAATGTCAATGTTAAAGTTTACCACGGACACACAGACACACGGACACACACACACACACACAGACAACCGAACACCGGGTTAAAACATAGACTCACTTTGTTTACACAAGCGAGTCAAAAAGGGGGAAAAGGAGGAAGGGAAGGATTAACAGCAACAACAAATAAGATGGGAGAAACAAAGACAGAAAGGGAAAGACAGGCTTTGCTGAGAAATGAAAAAAGTGAGAAAACAAAAATAAGTCATGATTCATTAAGGGTAATAGTTCGCCAATGGCTATTTCCAAAGAAAGTCAAAGAACAATGTCTGCATCTGTGTTACCACAAGATGTGCATGTGTGTATGCAAGTACATGTGCCCACATTCATTCTCTGTGGAAAAATACACTGCACAAAATTACCATTATTATCAATGTCCATATTCATGCACACACTCATAAGCCCAGCTGTAACTCTTTTCCATTCAAATAAACTTTAAAAACAACAAAAGTACTCACACAATAAAACTGTAATTGTTTTGCCAGAAATGTTTATTGTTCTTTGTGTCTTACAACATGGATCTGTCAAGTATTAAATCATACAGAAATCAAATTTTTTTTTCCACAGAATAAATATTTTCAAGCATAAAAAGTTGATAGAAAAGAAAAGCAGAAGATGGTGATGGAGTAGGTCAAGATGAGGTTGAGCACTATCCATTTAAATCTGGTCTGGTCTATATAGTTATTTTTATGCTTTAATGAAGAAAAAATAAACTGCACAAATCCAGGGAAGCACAAGCACATTAAATGTGCCACTCATACGCAAGATGTGCCTGGCATGCAAAATCATGTTGATGAAGCATATTTTCTTGAAAGAGTAAGAATTATCAAAATCTTATCCAGTCATTTCACAACTGATTGTATTTCAAAATGTGAAATAAAAATAGCAGTACAGAGATACTGTATCATACCCTTCAAACAATTAACAACTGCTTCTCACAAGTAAAAAGAAAAGCAGTCTGATCAATGTTTAGACTTACACATAAAACATGTATCTTGACAAACTGTAATAATACTGATATTACCACAAAGGAAATTCATAAAATGGACCACTTGGTTGTTAAAAGTGCATCCCTGTTGCTGCCTATTATCTTGCTTCTTGTCAGTTGTTTTTCTTTCTCTTTTGCCTGTTCCTGACTGGAAAAAAAACTATCAATTTATAAATTAATATTCTCTTTAAACACTTTGGGTTACCGTGTATTTGTAGCTCTTGAGAAGGCAACAACATTAAAATTTACATCTATCAGGCAAGAAATAGGATACCATATCAATCACACTAACTTTGTAAACACACAAGAACAAAAATTGCAAAGTCTTTTTCCAAGATAGGTTTCTTTCCTTTCTTCTCCGAATATTTCTATCAGGAACAACACTGGAATATTCAAGTAGGTATTTACCACAAAAAACAATATCAATATGTACCAAATGCTGAACATGACCATAATAGTTCTAGAAATCTCATTTCATACCAAATGCTTGAATGTGATTCAAAACATTCACAATAATACGAAACAAAAAAAAAAGAAGTAAGAATCAGCAATGACATGTACATAAGAGGCAGTTCAGATATTAGAAGGAAAAAAGAATGGATGGGGATGGGGATAACAACTGCATACTCTCCTTTGCTCCCTTCATGTGAATAATGTGTGCCATTGCAGACAGTTTCTTTGACAATTGTCCTGGTATTCTTTTCTTTGCTTCTATTCAAACTCAAACACATGTACAGTTTCTCTATACTCAACAAGACAACAGACCAACAAATATTCTAGCACTACTTAAAAAAAAATTGTTTAATGTTAAAAAGCAGCATACCTCAGGCTAATGAGTATGCCATACACTGATGCAGGTATGCTTTAAGAGCAGCACACTACTGCTGTGAGCAATTTGATGTAACACGAGCAAGATTTGCTCATTTTGTGGCTTCAACTGCACTGGCTTTCTCCTCCTCCAGCTCTTTGGCAGTGAGATCCATTTTTCCGCGAGCAAATTGGTCTATGTTCAATCCCTGCTTGATGGTCCACGTTTTGTTGGTAATGGTCACAGGGAAGCTGTACATCAGGCCCTCAGGGATGTTGTAGTCACCTTTGGAAAACACCCCCATGGACACCAACCTGCCCTGAAAGTCAGAACAACATTTTAAGCATTTTAAGAAATAATGAAGAACACTCACAGCACTTACTTCTTATAGGAATATCATTTCTTTACAGAAGTTTTCTTTCCTCTTCTTGTCTCACTCAGTTAATGTTCTTGCCTGTGTACTTTTCTTGTTCTGAGACAAGCCTTTTTCTTTTATCAATAACATTCAGCAACTACCATAAGCTTGCTTGATATTCCAGTCTTTGAAAATGCCAAAAGTTTCCCAGATCTCCTTGTAATCTTTAAGTTTAATTTACTCCAGATGAAGAGCCCTGACTGATGTCCTACTGTTTACAACCGTTTCAGACGAAGAAGCCCGAACAGGTCTTTTGATAGTTTTGAATTTTTGGAGAGCACCTAATTTGCAAAATGATGTTACAAGCCAAGAGTATCTTAACTGACCTTTCCAATCTCCAATGTAACCAATAAATGCTGAATGTATTGCTGTGCTCGCGAGCAGAAATTTATTTTCGCAGTGACTGGTTCATGTGAACAGTGCATGTCAACAATGGTGTCTGACCCAGTTTCTTCTCAGTCACAATGTAGACAACAGAATTAGAAGGGGCACTATCATGGCTTTCTAACATTCTGAATGTAATCTATTTCAAACTCTGTGTGCTTTCCTGGATTCATTTACAAGTCATCAGTGTATGCAAATTTCAAACAAAAAATATGGATACATTTATCATCTAACTGTATGATAACATAAGAAGGGAGGAAGTTTTATATTTTGTCCCCAACTAACTTGTCATGTTACTGATCAGTTTGGAAGTTATCAGTTCATAAATAGGAGGAGTTTGTATCATACTCCATGTTTGGTGATACATATATTTACCATGTCAAACTGATGCAAACTAGGCCTATCGGTTTGCTCTGCTTGGCCAAATTTCGCGCAGCTAACAGTGAAAAGACGAGCCGTCTTGCCGCGGTCCGTATCGGGAGGAATCATGAGCTCCGGGCCTGGGAGAGTATCTTGCCAAGACTCAATCCCAGCCTCATGATTCCTGCCTTTGTGGGATGGCATACGAGGCATGGTACCCGCACTTAGGCACCCAGCGAAAATCCAATCCCCAACAGAGAAAGGAAAGACAGGATTGACTTACAGGTTGAGAAAAACAAATGAATCGAGGAGGCCAAGTCGAATTGAGTACACAGAATGTAAGAATACAATAAACACAAGCCGCATGCAGCAAAATAAGGCCAAATGAATACGCTTAATAGCCAAAACATGCGTAAGACGAGACAGAGCGTAAACCTGACAAGATGGCGTGGAGAGCCTTGGCCAAAGGAATGATTCAGCGCTTATAGCTTTTAGAGGCATCTGATTGGCTAAGAGCGGACCGGGCAAGACGGCTTGTCTTTTTACTGTTAGCCGCGCGAAATTTGTCCAAGCAGAGCAAACCGATAGGCCTAGTTTGCATCAGTTTGACATCGTACAGTATATGACACCAAACCTAATATTTGTTTTTTGGCTATTTTACTTCTTAACCAGTAGAGTGCCTATAAGACATCAGCTGACGTCCTACAAAAAGTATTGCCATAGTGCCTATTATATATAAGACATCCACTGACATCCTGCATATGTTCCGATTTTTCCTTCATTGGAGTTTGGTTCAATTCACACAGACTGACTGTACAGATAGTTTGATGTGTCTGGATTATAAAAAATACTATTTAAATGAACATTCATCAAGTAGAAGACCCCTTTCTACTCGATAATAATTTGCTAACTGACCACATGACATGCGCATGGAAAAGGGAGTTGCATCATGTGCAAAAAAGGCATTGAAAACTCTGTCCAGTAAAGGTGGTGGTCACAGTCAGCAGATTTACACTATTCTGAAAGCTCTGCTTGTGGTTATGGACAGCTTTCATGATGGAGAAGGATCTCTCTTGTCTGACGATTGGTGATTGACAACGACAGTGACGAAACTGACAGCTCATTTGATGGTAAATCAGTCCATCTATCCAATCAGACAGCGTTTTTGAACAAGTGGCTATGACTGACAGAATACATGCAGCGAGCATTGGAAGAAGGGGAGGAGAGGGAGAGGAGTAATGTAAGACGATAGGTCAAATGTCAGCCAGAGTTCATGAAGGGGGCGTGGATTTTAGGAATGAGTGTGCTCACATTTCAATGCAGACTGTAGGATCGACAACCGCCAATGCAAGATTTTCACGAAACACAGGGTGGAGCCTGCACTAGACGTGAAACACATGCTTTTTGTTTTTCATGTTTTTTTTGCTGACTCAGATGGTTGACTTGTTTGAAGAGGTGGCAAGCCAGATGCACAGCAGACACTTTATTGGCCCACATGCAACTTGAAAGGAGTGAATGTCATAAAGAACTTCACCATGCTCTTAGCTGTCAAAAAGCTTGCCAGCTCAGTTTCTGAGACCGTGATTGACCTTTTACGATGACTTTACCCACCTTTGTCATTGGTGGGACAGTGATTTACTTATATGTCTGCACGAACTGTGATTTGTTTTTATCAACTTATAGCCATTTTTAATTTCTTCTTCAGGTATAATCTGACAATAGGCACGCTATTTCTAGATGTATTTTGTTTCTTTTCTTATGGATGTTATTATGTAGAGGTGTAAATAGACTTTTTTGTTGCACAAAAATTATTATCTTGACTTTACATGTCTGAAGTGTTATCTACAATCAACCTAACTGGTTAAAAAAATTTTTAAAAAGCCCAGAAGCACAATCTACACTCATTTTCCTTCACAAAAACGTTTACTTTCTTTCTGTATCACCCATAGCTTTTGTGCTAGGATTTTTGGTGATATATTTCCCCCAAATCCTCAAAATTCCCTGGCAAGGGGAAAGCACTTTTTTTCCTTTTTTTTTTTTTTTTACAAAATTCTCTGGCACTGAACAGGTTAACCAAACAAATGGGTTGTCTGTGGGGAGTCAGGGGAGCTAACTGGCAGTACTGAGTGAACAGCACACCATGACTGCAAGCTGTAGACCTGTACAATGACTGACAACACTGCACTTTCAGCCCTAAACCAGTCACACCACTTCCCTGCCACCAGTCCAACCCTTTCGCTCGTTAGGGACACGACACACTAACAGCTCAGATAGACTTTCACCCTACACCACTTACCTCCTCAGTCCCACACCACCAGTCCTTCATGTGGTCAGCAGCAGCCTTGGCAGCAGACATGGCACTGGACAGCTTGCGGGCCTTTATCACTGCTGCCCCTCTCTTCTGCACTGTCTGCGTAAGTTATCACAATATACCTTAGTCCAAAGCTCTTTCATTTAAAACAAAACAAAGACACAAAATTTCAAGCCAATGCTTTCTAGCACTTTTCATCAGGTAGCACACAAGTTAGTACAAGGTACAGAATAAACAAGTCTAGAAACATCCCCAAAACAGGAAACCCAAAGTAGTGTTAACATGGTCTGAGATGAGAAATCAAATGGCATTGAATATTGAAATCTGCCTGGTACTCAAGATTAAAACCTGTCCATTATCATAAGCAAGCACTAACCAAGAACATAAATGGCTTGTTTGGGTCCATGGATAAATAAACTTTCACTTGATTATGTCTTTTTCTGTCAGACAAAGCGATTTAGCAGAAATCCTCAATCAAAACATGAACAAAAGCAAAATTTAGGTTTCAATTTTTGTGATAAGTCAATGGGGTACTGACAAAGAAAACATCATGTACTGCTATTCAACTGAAAGTTCTCTCTCATTACACAAAACTTCAGTGCAGTAACTTGTAAAATCATTGGCAATATATACAGCACGGACTGTGGTCGCAGTTAAAAAAAAAGTATCGTTCAGGATTTATTGTTGGATAATCTTGCTGTATAGTATATGGCATATGTATGGTATATATAGTAGTCTGTATGCTCATTCGATTGTTTCTTCAGCCATTCATTAATATACTGGCATATGTATGGTATATATAGTAGTTTGTATGCTCATTCGATTGTTTCTTCAGCCATTTATTATTATACTCCTGTGCTGTTTGTGTGTTACTGTGTGAATGAAGATATGTGTGTATGAGCGTATGTCGTATGTGAATGTGCGTGAGTGTATGTGACTGCATATAACTTCTAAATTACCACAATAATTCATAAGGTCAAAAAATTTTAATCAGAACAACACACACAAATACTTTCACTTTACAAATGCAAAAGCACCTCGATGAATTCGCCTTTGAGAAAAGCATCATCCTTTATCGCCTCGTAAACGTTCACGTATTTTCCATCTATCTTAGCCTCGGCAAAACGAGCATCAGGGAACTGTGTAGAGGAATGGTTTCCCCAGATGATCACATTTTTCACATCACCGACTCCCACACCAAGGCGACGTGCAATCTGCACAAATGAGCAGTTTACACCCAAGTCAACACACCCCTAAAGTACACTCAAAAATGCAACAGCACAAAGTTGTTGAAAGAGAAAAGAAAGAAAACAAGGACAAAGTTTAGCACATTCCAAATCACTATGATGTGAAAATATAGTGCACTGCACCTGGGGTTCCTGATCATTGCCTCCCTTGTCAGTTATCCCCCACACCTTTTCCTCCCTCTAATTTAATGATTTATCCCCTCAGAATAACATATAACACATAAAACAGTACCATGGATACTAAAAATTCTGATCATACAGGATTCTTTACACAGCAATTTTCAGAGAGCCTGCGAACCTCCCATTCCCCAACCCCTGCAAATAAAGATAAAGCAAAGCAAACCTCCCGTTCTTTCATCCCCCAACCTTCCAATCCTGACCCAAATTCCCCGTCCACATCAAAATACTGAGCGAGCACAACTTTTCCCACCATAATTACTTCTTTTGTTCCCATCCCCCAAATCCCACTCCCTTTCATTTCCAATTGGCAGCCAGTATTCCAAAGACCTATAAATAAATCTGAACAAAATGACTTTTTAAGTTCAAGACATGGCCACACCAGGACTTAATACATTCATTCACATAGCATGCAATGACACCGCACATAATCATGTCAATCATTCAGAGCAAACAATGACACTACACAATATCACATAAATCATTTATAGTACAAACAATGACAATACTCAAAATCACATATGGGTTATCACTCAAGGCCAGGACAACTCCCCCTTTCACAATCTTTCCAGTGTGCTAACCTGGGCCTGGGCTCGGTTCTGATCCAGGCGGGTGAGACAGCTGAAGTTTTCCTTGGGGATACTGGGGGCATAGTGACTGCACATCCAAGCGTTGGTGTTGGCAGGGTTACCCACCACCAGCACCTTCACTTCTTTGTTGGCCAACTTGTCCAGCGCCTGGCCCTGCGCCTTGAAGATCTTCACGTTGGCTGCCAGGAGATCTTTGCGCTCCATGCCCTCCTTACGGGGCATGGCACCCACCATGAAAACAGCGTCCACATCTTTGAAGGCTACATTCACGTCATCAGTTGCGACCACATCTGCAAGAGGCAAATAAATAAAAGCCATCATTTTCATGATCATGAGTGAAATGGCTTAGCTTGATGATGACTGAAATGGCTTCGCTTATACAAATAGCAATATCACAAAGACTGAAAGAGTGTTGATAAACTCGTCTACCTAACCCTTTTTTCGCTGCCTGCGAAATAAGATTGAAGTGAAATCTGTTTGCCATGGAATTTTCACTAAAAACAGGTGTATATTTTCAAAAAATTCTGTACGCTTTGTTATTGGAGAGAGACCCATAAAAATACATCTCTCCTGAAAGGTAAATGAATCAAGAATACAAACTACATGGCATTTACAAACTTTTTATTCTTATTTTTTCCAAAGACATGCAATTGTCTTGAAATCAGTGTTTTGATTTTTGTCAGATTTTTCAACCTGTCCATTATGAACATTAGACTAGTCATTGCACAGTAATATATTTTTTGGAAAAGTGGATTATAACGGTATACACAAATTATACTAGAAGTAGAACAACCACAATAAAAAAAAAAAGACATATACAATATTCATTGTGACTTCTCCAAGTGATAACACCACAGATGTGACTATCCAATCCTTTCACAGTCAAAATCAGTTATCCTGAAAAAAAATCATCATGCCTATCGGTGAAGTCAGACCCAAGAACTTTTTCATTTTGAACACATTTGTATCTGTCCATGCTGATAGTCTGGGGTACTTTTTTTCTGTCTGCCTAGATTTGCCTCTGCTGTGCAAACAAACTGATCTCAACAAATTTCTGTTTTAGATCATCATCTACAAACAGAGAGAAATAGTCAATGCAGTCTGTGCTGTGTGCATCTATTTTCAGTCCACTGTCAGCAGTTAAGTCGTGTGTGTGGAATGTAGTACATGTTTATATCTGCATGTGTATGCAAATTATGTCGGCATGTGGGTGTTTGTTTGTTTTTTTGTATGCGTCAGTGTGTTATTTGGGAACATGCTTAACTATACTCCATAAACAGTGAGTTGGCATTAAGGGAGAGAGGGAGCCCTAAACATACTCATATTTAAAAAAGAGAGGTGTGGTCAACTAGTGTATCAACTGTACCTTTCAACAAAGGGAAAGCACAGTCCATCAACTCCATGATGACACCTTCCAGCACACTCATCATGGGAGTAATATCTAACAGTGTCAGAATAAGTTCCTGAAAATAATCAAACAGATTGTATCAAATTTAATAACAATTCTGACACAAAAAAAGGTTTTTGGTTTCTCCACAATCAAATTGCTTATGTCAAGACTCTTGCTTTCTAAACTCTCAATTCACTTAAAATAATCACATGATTATAACCAGTGCCTACATCAGCTACAATATGATCATCATACTAATGTAGTAACAATAATAAATATCATTATATTGGCAAGATTGCAATGGTTCTTAGCGCTGCAGCTTTGCAGGCTAGTTGGTGTTTGGGGACAATCCCCAAAGCCAACTGTCTAAAAACCCTCTTGGCTGAGAAAAGTTGGGATGTAACTTGAGCAAGACACTCTCCACTGTAATAAAATTCTAGCCCAGATAGTAAGGACAGAACACCAGTTTCCTTCTCTGCTATTCTGACAGTCATAGTCAGACACGATTATCATACATACATTGTATACACATCAATCTGCTCAAAGAGTGCTGATATATCAAAACGAAAACACCTAGCTTTGTCTCAACCCTTCCTCACACATCCTGGACCTCCAACATCCACCTGAATCCTTTTTCACTATCCACACAAGATCACTTTCACAACATATTGCACACTTTATACTACTACTAGTACTACTACTACTACTACAACTAACAATTACTTAGTTTATACACAGGTCTTCAAAATATAGCAACTTATCAAATGATTTAAATCTAATCACTTTACAACATATATACATACAATTAAACATGTATGCTTTCACATATAAATCATAATAAAAATAATAATGATAATAACAATCCATACATTGCTCCTCCATGCAAAAATATGCCAAACTGCACTACATGTTTACGTCCAAAACATGCATTCAAACACCAAAATGATAACTTCCATACACATAACCCAGCACAGGTAGCAAACCAAAAACCAACAGTAATCTAGACAAGGTCACAGAGAAGGGTTTGGTCTTTTATCAACAGTGCATTCCTAATTCCAGTTAAAAAGACAGAGGTTTAATAATCGAGGCTAATGAGCAGTTCTGGAGGTGTGTGTGAGAAAGTGTTGGAGCATGTCTGAAAACTGTATATATATTATTTATTATGTTTAGTATAATTCTAACACATCAAAATATGTCTAGAAAATGCCAAATTGCATGACTATTCAATTACATATAAAAGACTAACTCACTCACAAATTACATAGACCTATCACTTTCTGTCCCAAGGAATCCTGTGACTTACTGCTGTCAAATCTTGTGCCAGCCCTTTACTGAACAGGAAAGAAAAAAATGTGCAGAAAGTAGCCTCCTCCCTATGTGCACTCAAGAAGGATGGGAAGACATGCACAAGCTAATCAGCACCTCTCACCTATTCTTGCACAGTTGAAAACTCTAAATCCAGCCTCCTGTCAACTTCATCCTAAAAATTAAAAACATTGCTCATTAATCTCTCTCTGCGCAACTTTCAGATTAAAAAACTCACATGGTCATACTGCCCGGGACATGCAGATGTTAAGGGAAATGAGTGAGCTGACAGACTTGTTGGTAATGCAACAACAACCAGCGGCCTACATCTAGGAAAATCGGAAATCCTCAGAAAAGTCAAAGAATATCAAAAAGAACAGGTACAAGGCAATCACACCATCGATCGCCTCAAAGAAATAAAAACAGAGAGAGGGAGCGGCCGTAAGTCTAGCATGAAAGGTAGAGCACGATGCTTTGCAAATCAAACAAATATCGGCATCATTTCCAAACCAACATTGCGCAAATTTCTTCAAAACGGAACAGAGTCTCTGTGGGCTTTTCCAAATACAACAGACTGAGCAACAAACTAGACGCCACGTTCTTGGCATCAGAGATCTTTTCCCATCCCTCTTGCGGCCAATCAGCGGCAGCCTCTGTGCGTGTGTGTATGTGTGGGTCTGTTTGTTTGAGTGCGTTTGTGCATGCGCGAGGGTGTAAGTGTACACAAGTGTCAGGAGAGTTCTGTGCACGTGCGTATGTGTATGTGTGTGTGTGTGTGTGTGGGAGGGGGGGGGGGCAGTGGGGGGGGAGGGTGCAGGGGAGAGGGGGGGTAGAGGGTGAGGTGTGTATGCATGCCTACACTGTGGGAGCAACGGAATATTGGAACGTGCGGGTGTGTATATATATATATATATCTTTGTATATATATGTGTGTGGGGTTGGGGGTGGGGGATATGGGCGTATGTGTGTGTGCTTGTACAAGTAAGTGTTCATCTGTGTGTGTGTGTGTGTGTGTGTGTGTGTGTGTGTGTGTGTGTGCTGTGGAAACTGCGATACGTAGCCTAGAAATGAGTGTGTGGAGGAGGGGGGTAGAGGAAGTGCAAGGTAATTGTGTATGTGTGTGTGTGTGTGTGTTGAGGCTTATGTACGTTTATGTGTATTTGACTGTGCTTTCATATCTGTGAAACTGCATGATTGGTGCATATCTGTTATGCATGTGGGTAATGTGTGAATGTGTGTCAGTCTCCATGTTTTATATTTATTTGTTTATCTATCATCGTTGTTGTCTTTTTTTTTTTTTTATTTATTCTATTTTTATTATTATTATTATTATTATTATTATCACTACTACTTTTTTATATTATAATTTTTTTTTTTTTTATGTACACTTATAGTCGACTTCAATTTTTTGCACCTTATATATATTATTAGTAGTGGTAGTAGTAATTTTTTTTAATGTATTTATCTATTATTTATTCACCCCTTTTTTTTCTTTCTTTCTTTTCTCAAGGCCTGACTAAGCGTGTTGGGTTACGCTGCTGGTCAGGCATCTGCTTGGCAGATGTGGTGTAGCATATATGGATTTGTCTGAACGCAGTGACGCCTCCTTGAGCTACTGAAACTGAAACTGAATCTCTCTCTCTCTGTGTCCCTCTCTCTCTAAGGAAAAAGCTATTTGAGTACTTATCAATTTAAATTAAACAACTAAATTCCAACAATTAAAACATAAATAAATTTCAATGTTTTAGTAAAGAAAAAAACAGCAATACTTGAACCCTTATAAATGAAAATGAATTGAAAAGACATAAATACAAGCTTAAACAAATGAAAATCTTACCTGCTTGTCTCCAAAGACACTTCCATTTATAATATTGCCAACCAGGGAGTAGCCAATCTGGCCAGCAGCTCCGGTCACGCACACTCTGATTATCTGAAAACAGATTCAACACAGACCACACTTCAACTCTAACACAACCTCAATTCAATGAACTTGTAGAATCGTTTAAACAAATAAAAAATCAAAGAAAACAATTGTTATAGTGTGCCGACAGTGTCACATACACCACCCCCACCCTGTCCCCTTCCTTCACCCCCCCCCCCCAACCCCCCAACCCCTACTCTTTCTTATCTCCCTTCCCACTCCATCCAAAGTCCAGTCTGAGGTCACGCCAACACCGCACCACCCTTCCTCCTTCCACTCTCCCACACCCCCACTCCCTAGTCGGCCGTCTTTGGTCAGCGTGCCTGCGCTCACCCGCCCCAACTGTAGGAACACGTGCGGGTATGTGATGTCTGCCACAATCTCCGTGCTGAAATAGATGTCGGCGTGTTCGAAACATGATAGTGTCAGCATGTCGGAACATCCCAGTGAGGTGGCCTGTCTTTCAAGTCATTCCCCATCTCCCCTTTCACAAACACAGCTGAGGTAGATGACAAGACTTTGGAACGTAAGCTAGGGAGAATTTATGCTAATGTGAACTCTGATCATGCCGGCTAACATGCCGAGAGTTGTATCGTCCTGTCTCTCCAATCAGTTTGTGACATAAACGGGTGAACTTGTCGTCATAGAATGTGTATAGACAAGTGGGTTGAATTGTAGCGAATCAGATCTGTTGAATTGGACGAGTCGGGATTAAGCAGTAAATCTGTCAGTGATTCACACAGCATCACTTGGGCAAGTCAAAGATTGGTTATTTCAGTTCAACTAGTTGGGAGAGTGAGTGTTGTAGCTTGCATTAGTATGCACAATGTGTTGTGAGAAAGGATAAAACCAGTGAACATGGCAAATTCTTAGTTGTCTCCAAGAAGGACTAGAAACTCACACAGGGTGACTGACTGATCAGTGATGTGAGGGGCAAGGAAATCCCTACTGTTGGGCTGTGTGCTGCTTGTAGGTGCTGCTTTAA
Source organism: Babylonia areolata (assembly GCF_041734735.1). Classification (NCBI taxonomy): domain Eukaryota; kingdom Metazoa; phylum Mollusca; class Gastropoda; order Neogastropoda; family Buccinidae; genus Babylonia; species Babylonia areolata. The sequence continues at coordinate 27,302,990 of NC_134879.1, forward strand.
GCGTAGGGTGAACTTTTTACTGTGTGCTGCTTGTAGGAAATACTTAAATCAGGCAGTGTGTGCTGCTTTGGTGTGTGTTGCTTTTGCTAAGTATGGTGAACTGCTTAGTGTGTGTGCTGTATTGTAAAGTAAACACTAAAAAAAACCCACTCCATGTGGCCCTGCTATTAGTGTGAGGAGAGTGAGTGAGTGAGTGCGAGTGAGTGTGTGCATCAATCATTCGATCTGTTATATCCCTTTGTCTGCTCCCCTCTCTCTTAGAATAAAACCACACTTTCGAACAGCAGCAATGTTTTTACACAATTTTAACAAATCTGAAGAGCAAACAAACAAACAGAAACATAATATTTTTACTGATTTAATCTGGGTTCAAAGGACTTTTATTATATATGAGTTTACTGTTAGATTGGGAGTACTTACCATTCTTTTTGCAGTACTAACTGAATTTGTCCTTGAATCGACTGAACTTTCAGCCTGAATCATGGGTCAATGGAAAATGTGTTGTTAAATGTGAAACTTTAAATCTTTTCTTTTTATGAACTTTTTTAATTTCATTTCAAACATCAAACACAAACACTGACACACGACCAGAAAAAAACCAAAAAAAAACCGGATAAACATCATCATTTCCTTACACTGCATATATCATTCAATATCCATACAAATACATACAAACCCACAAAAATGCACACATACGTACACATATAAAGACATACACACACTGCCACAAGCACACAAATCCACAGACATGCACACAAACATATCGGCACCTGTATACACACGCCTTCATCCACCGATGTCTGCATGTAATGTATGCATTAAACGTCATAGAACACAGCACCCATACCTCATAGCATGTTCAAATAATCAATGCTGTCCTTTTGTTTTTTTGGTTATCCTTCTGTATTCTACTCACACCCCTAGAAATACTATGCATCGATATGTATATATTGAACGAGTGATAAGTGTATATAATCAGATTTTTTCCTCCTTTCCTCAGTCCCCACTCGTCCCAGCCAATATTGCCAATATTCACTGGAAAGAAAAAAAAATGAAAGAAAGGAAAAGAATGCATGTATAAGAAGAAAGTGCAGTGATTTTAACATCATCTTTAAACGTTGATCAAATGCTCGTATGGAAACCAGTTTATCGAGAATGCATTAAAAGACATATTCACAAGTGAAATATGTTTTTCAGTTTCATATACATGTTTCAGATGTTTTCTGAAATGATTAAGCTGTGGAACTGTGTTACTGACTTTGCATTTGTAGATAAAGAATTTGGCATGGACTACAATAATGTCAAGAGTTCCATCAGACCTGAATTCGCTATCGTGTCCAAATATAATGATTCTTTCATTGAATTTTAAGAATTTTGCATTTTCAGAATTATCATTGATATGTCTTTCAAGCGCATTCCAAAACACATGTGTAAATTCGCATTCCAAGAATATATGGTATATATTTTCACAATTTTTTCTACAAAAAGTACAACTACCTTCACTAAGTAACTATGCCCATATCTTTCAACACAGTATCATTTGCTAATATTCTATGTATAATTCTAACTTGAAACCACCAAAGTTTGATTTCACTGATTTGACATATTTTCCTAAATGTAATATCCCATTTGATTTGTGTGTCAAGTTTATTTTCCCCATTTACTGCAACAATTTGGGTTTATCCTATCATCATTTCATTTCTTCATATTTTTCTATGTGAATTTTCTTTCCAATTCCCTATATGCTTGCAAGACATCATTCTAAAATTTGTTTTGATGAGTGTGTGTATCAGCAGGAAGGTTTGGGCCAAGTTTTTCAAGCAGAGTCAAGCTAGGATTTATAGTAACATTGAGTTTTTTTCCATTTATGGTCACTTGTCTTTAGTCTTCGTATCCAAATCAACTTGAGTGCATTAATGTAGTTTTTAATGTCTGGCACACCAAACCCTCCATGAACAATTCCTTTAACAACAATGTTTCTACTAATTCTATCTTGTTTCATATTCTATACAAACTGAAACACTGTTTTCTGAATCATGTTTATCATGGTGTCAGGAGAATTTGGCAACAATATCCACAAATGGGCGATTTTGGACAAAATCAAAGATTTAAGCACTGCAGCTCTTCCTAGGGGGGTAATCTGTCGTTTTAACCATATTTTACACAAAGTGTTATTTCTGCAAATTTACATTTCAGATTAATTTCCTCGTTGTGTTCTAAATCATTTGTAACCGCAAAGTATTTTGAACTGAGGGGGATTCCATTTAATGTTTAAATGAGGCAAATAACGTTTTGAACAGTTCCTTAGTTTTCCCAGCCATATAGCATCTGTTTTAGTAGCATTCAGAAAGAGACCAGATTTTCTCCCATATGTGTTAACAGTATTCATTGCTTCCACGAAAGTTTTTCATTATCATGTAATAAAAGTTCAGTGTCATCAGAATATTGCATTATCTTACATTCATAATCACCAATTCTAATTCCTTGTATATTATCATTTTCCCTTATCATAATAGCAAGGATTTCGACACATAAAATAAATAAATAAATAAGGAGATATTGGGTCACCCTGTCTACAGCCTCTAGATATAGGAAACCACTGTGACATATGACCATTAACAGAGACAGACATCTACAAAAGTCTTCACCAAAGCCACACGCATAAAGGACTTTGAACATAAAACTCCAGTCAACAGAGTTAAAGGCCTTTTCAAAATCAAGGCACAGAAGCAGACTAGGTAATCTTTCCCGATTTAAATAGTTAATAAAATCATAAATTAGATGGACATTGTCTCCCATAAATCTGTTAGCAATGAACCCAGTCTGATCCTCATTTATCAACGCAGGAAGTACACATTTTATTCTAGCCGCAATACACGCTAAGCCTATTTTATAAACAACATTAAGGAGAGAGATTGACCTCAAGTTTTTAAGTAAACAGGAACTTCTTTTGCTCAGCATGGAAGTTTTATTTATTTTGCAAACATTTTGGTGCATATAGTAATAAAAAAAAAAAGGGGAAATTACTCTGTAATTAATGCTAGGGGACTTAATTTGCTTTAAACTGATCTTTCTCCTCTTAAACATTACATTTTGAAATAATACTCAATACATAAAAAGCTTGGATTTTTTTTCTTGGATTTTTTTTTAAGTGTATCACAAGTGAGTCTTGAAGGCCTTGCCTCTCTTGTTTTTTTTGTGCCCATCCCAGAGGTGCAATATTGTTTTAAACAAGATGACTGGAAAGCACTGAATTTTTCCTATTTTTATGCCTAATTTGGTGTCAACTGACAAAGTATTTGCAGAGAAAATGTCAATGTTAAAGTTTACCACGGACACACAGACACACACACAAACACAGACAACCGAACACCGGGTTAAAACATAGACTCACTTTGTTTACACAAGTGAGTCAAAAACTCATTGTTAATTCAAAGACAACCACGTGTGTTCCCATAGCTATTTTGCCATCTCAACAAACACATATCCCCCAAAATCCATATCCTTGTGTCTACCCCCTCCGCACACACCCCCACCCCCCCCCCCCACCCCCCCTCCAAAAAAAAGAAGAAAAGACAGAAAAAAAGAGAGAGAGAGAGAGAGAGAGAAGATATTTTATTCAAAACAAAAGAAGAAAAACATATATATATATACACACACACATCCACATATATATATAAACAAGATAGAAAAAGAAACAGAAAAGTAAAGAGGAAGAAGAAATAAAAAGTTTGCAAGTGCGGGCAGTTTTTAATACAAATGTCCAATGACGTGAGACATGATTAAGAAAGTAATGTCATGGCATGCATCACTCTGATTTCCTTAATACCATATTCAATATGAAGCACACGCGTGTTCCCAGACACAGGAAAGCAAACCAACAGAAGGAAATTCAAAGAATCATCCTGCACAGGTGGATTGAACGGTAAATACCCACTGAGAAAAGCACTGAAATGTTGATGCTTATTTCTATGAAGGAACTTATCTACGTGTGCGATGTGGTGCGAAAAAAACACCCACACCCGTATATGTATATACACACACACGTGCGCACTCACGCACACACACACGCACGCACACGTGCGCGCATCCCTGTGTCCACATGATCACGTCAGCCTTCCTTCAAAGTTTCTCTTCTCTCTCCTTTTAAGCTTCCCTAAGCATTACACCCTACTACCTAACTTTGAGTAAAATGAAAGAGAACACCATAAACTTCTGACTGATAAGAGGAGAGAGAGAGAGAGAGAAAGAAAAAAAAGGAAAAGAAAAAAGGTCCAGTCCCTGAATAGAAGGTGTTGCATAAATACCAGTAGTAATGTCGTTATCATCCTCATTACCGCCATCATTATCAACATCGTTGTTGTCGTCAAGAGACATCAGACTGGGAAGATATTAACATCTGGTTTCATTAACCATGTCCAAACACATCCACGTTTTATGTAAAGCACCCAGTATGAACCCCATCACTGTCAGGTACACAAAATACATTATACATTATCATTACAATCTCTTTACACATACATGAATCAATTTTATTACTGTACAAACCCAAACCCCATAAACAAAAAATCCTTATGTCGTATCAGAGGCGACAGTACACAATATTTTCATCCTCACCCTCCTCATCCCCCTCCTCCTTATCCTCATCATAACCATCATCCTCATCATCCCCTCACAACAAACCCTACATTATCAATAATCACGTACATGTATAGTAATAAACTCAAGTAGAAAGTCACATCCATGCTGCGAATATTCTTATTCAAACTCTTTACACACAGTACACCGTAAATAATCTGTGTCAGAGTTTCTCTTTTCCTTCCCTTTTAAGCTTTTTTTTTCACAAGAATGAAAACTGTGACCATTCTCTGGATTTTTTGAAGAATGATAACCAACTGACTGATTTGGGAGATGCGGGGAAATTATTGGCAGGTTGGTCCAACAGCCTCGTTGTTTTAAATATTAATGATACTGAGGATTCATCACAACACTTTTAATCTCTTTTTCACTTGTTCACTTTCAGTATATAATATTACACATCATTCATAACACTAACAATAATTTTGCAATTAATGATAGTTATACTACAGGATCAAATTACATAGTCCATGAAATTCAGCTAGCACAAGTTTTGTTTTTGACAAGTAGTGGCATAAGGACCATATGACCTTGTACAACCTAATGAGAACAGACACTATGAAAAGGGACCGAGTCTGAGGACATTGGTAACTATTCACTTGACGTCCACAAACTTTTTTCACAATATTTTAGGCACTGACCAAGAGCAGTAAATTCAGTTGTACTGAGACAGTGAATGTCCTGTAAAAGAGAAGCTTGCAGTTGTGAATAGAATGAATATTAGTACATACTATTGTGATGGGCGGTCTGGGGAGGGGGGGGGGGGAGTGAGGGGAGAGTTAAACCCGTCGCACACGGGACGTCAAGCAGCAAGTTTCACGTGACAAGCAGCAAGTTATGCACAGCACCCAGTGTGCAAGGTTTTCAGGCAGCAAGAGTCGCGCGCCACGCAGCAAGATCACTGTTGCCGCGCGTCGTGTTTCTTCGACAGAACTTGTCCTATTCCCCCGCGACAAAAGTGACAAACGTGCATGGAGCAACCAATCACGAGACCTGCTTGTTTCACGTGAGACATTGTTTGGAATCTATTTCAGCAAGTTTCAGCACGTGACTTTCCAAATATGGAGCCTGATGCGTGATGCCTGGGGAGGTTTGTCACGCGTGTGTGAGCAACACGCCTTGCTACAGGTTTCAGGCGTCTGCTCGACAAATGTAGCGAGGCATCAAAAACTAATGTGCGGCCGACGCTGATGCCCCGTGGGCAACGGTCCTAAGGAAAACAAAAGTAATGCTGATGCCATTTTCTGAATCACTAAGTCAAAGAAATAAACAGATCCTGCCTGTGTACAATATGTGAAATTAACAAATACTGAAATGTTAACAGCTATATATAACATATATACTTTTCTTCCCCTCCACTTTGTCAAACTGGAGGAGTGAGTGGTGGAGTGGACAATATCCACATTTCTTACCCTCTACTCTTCTGTGTGACCGTGGGAGTGTACGTCCGCGCATTGTTGTAAACACTAATAATTCCATCTTGTGGGGTGAACTGAATAACAGGACATGTTTCCGGTGTGTTTTGCGAGTGTGCAGTGATTGTGTGTGCATGCGCGTGTGCGAAGTGAAGTGCGCGAGCGTGCGCGTGAGTGCATGCCCTAATATTCCTACTGGATATTGCCATTTTTAGATACAAGGTGTCCAGAATGTGGGGCAGAGACATTGGCCCCAAACATCGGCTTGTTATTCGTCAAAGAAGAGCTTTGTGCAGTGATATTGAGTTGCCTCACCCAACAGTGGTTACAGGCTAAATCTAAAAATAAAAAGCTTATGTACTGGAGCATCAGATCAGTCATTTCAATTATACTGCATAACGATAATTAACTGTCTGCTGGAATAGCAGCCAAACATGTCGAAACACACACTTTCCCATTCTGCACTTGAATGAAGGTCACGCGGTGCCGATCTTGGGCGGAGAGGCCTAAAAGTCAACGCAGCCGGTCTTTTTTTTTATCTGCATAGATCTACAAGTGGTAAATAACAAATGTCAGTAGAGTTTAAATAATTTTCGTAATTTCAAGCAAATTAAAAATGTATCAAAATATATACCCACCTTACTCATTTTGCACTGCCGACTGGGAATGGATTTCTCGTGTTCGACACAACACACGTCTTCCAGATCAGGATGTGCAGGGTGAGGGTCAATGACGTTTACGTGTCAAGGCCCTCGGGCTGAAGGTCGACACAAGATTCTTTGAGTTTCGAATTTTAAAAAAACAACATACTGTTGTGCGGAGAATCATCCCCGTTTTAGTTTTCGACAACAACCGAAATGTTTATTCACCGTATTACTGTTTAATTCGCAGGGTTTCTTACTAAATGAAAATGTGTGTGTGTGTGTGTGTGTGTGTGTGACTCGTGGGTCGAGGAGGCTGGAAAAATAAAAACGTGTGGAGACAAAAAGACTGCGTCACTGGAGTGGAAATTGCGCAGGGAACGAGTTGCAAACCAAGGACATGGCGAAGCTCAGGAAGTTAGCAGACTCGAAACCGCCTGAGGTCATTCTCTTTTTTCGCGCATCGGCAGAATCCTCTCTGTCAACTCTTGTCGAATGTGAATCGGGAGAAAAAGAGATTATATATATATATATCAGTCAAGGGTAGTGGAAAAATCGGAGAAGGGAAAAGAAATTGCTGTACGCACATGAAAATAATTGTTTGTTTGGGTTTTTTTGATACAACAAAAACATCTTGTAATGAAAAACTAACAATTTTAACAGTGAACCAACTATAATAAACACTGTGTGCATGCCCTACCCCCCGATTGATCTACCAACGGTTTTTTTTGTTGTTGTTGTTTTGTTGGTTTGTTTTTTTTTGTTTTTGTTGGTTTGGTTTGTTGTTGTTTGTTTTTTGTTTTGTTTTTACTTTATAACCAGTAAGTGTAACTTGTAGGGCTAAATATGTTTGTTATGATGAACGCACAGCAGATGGGAAGGGAAAAAAAAACACCCACATTGTGGTCATTAAATATGACCGTGACAGTGTCATGACAATGTCACGAAAAGGTGACGCAAGTGTAATACACATATAATTCACTCCCCTTTTAACATGTTCACTTCAGTCTCGTGAGATCTGATAGGGCCTACTGTCTATTAAAAAAAAAAACAAAAAAAAAACAACCACTTTCATGGTGAAACTAATCTACTCTAGATTACTATCTATGCTGGTTACCTAGCTGTCATACTCAGGTTTTGAGGTGTGAGAGGTTTGTTGATGGAATATAGCCTTATTAATATTCACACCTACCGATTCAACAGAGCAGTTTGATTTTCATCATCCAGATTTTGTCATTCTCTTCAGTACCCTGATTGGTAATTATTGCTTGAAGAATTTGTTGTGAATCTAAATGTAAATATTGTGAACAAAGAATTTTTTTTTTTTTTTAAATTTTTAAAAAGATTTACATCCACTTCCATTTTCATCATTCAAATCCTTGTCACTCTGAGTTCATTACAATGATAGTTAATGATAATGACTTTTTCTCTCTTCTTCTGTGAATTCAGCTGGTTTCTCGTGAGGCGTTACTGCTTGTGGACAAATCCGTATATGCTACATCACAACTGCTGAGCAGATACCTGACCAGCAGCATAACCTAACGTGCTAATCAGGCTGAAAGTGCATGCATATTTTTTGTACCTATCAGAGTGGATTTCTTTACAGAATATTGCCAGAGAACAACAGTTGTTATCATGGGTTCTTTTTCAGTGTGCTGCATACAGGACCTTGATTTATCATCTAATCCAAATGAATAGATGCCCAGGTTGATTTCCAGTGAAACTTAAAAGGAAGGGTGAGAATGGGATCAGAACCAAGACATTCAAGGGCACTGTATTGGCAGATTAACCATTCTGCCACCCTCCTTCCATTTCAGTGATGTAATAATCATCAGAAAACTGATCCACATTGACTTCCTGTTTCACAGTGGCAAAATGAGGGTGAAAACCTTTCTTACTTTATGTTCAATAAACACTAAATTACAAACCATGGCTACTTTCCTGTGGAAAAAGACTGTGTTCACATTATCAAAACACCTGGGCAGAATCTGGTATCATCAGTTAATGCCTGGGTGTACCTGATACAAACACCAAACCTGCAGATGTTGATTGATTGATTGATTGATTGATATGGATACTTATATAGCACCTATCCTCAGTCGGAGACCAAGCTCTAAGCGCTTTACAAACACAGAGTCATTTACACAACAGGCTACCTACCTGGATAGAGCCGACTGATGGCTGCCATTGGGCGCTCATCATTCGTTTCCTGTGTCATTCAATCAGATTTCAGGTACGCACACCTACACACTTAGACAAACATGTAACATTTAACATTTTACGTGTTTGACCGTTTTATTTACCCCCACCATGTTGGCAGCCATACTCCGTTTTCAGGGTTGTGCATGCTGGGTATGTTCTTGTTTCCATAACCCACTGAACGCTGACATGGATTACAGGACCTTTAACCTTCGCTGGCTGTCGCTTTTGACTACACACGGAAGCTCATGTGGGTCATCCACAACCCATACCGCTGTCGCTTTTGACGACACACAGAAGCTCATGTGGGTCGTCCATGACCCATACCTTTAAAGAGACAAAAACCTGTATATTCCTCCAGAGCTGGTGTGGGTCGTGCATGACCCATACTTTGTAAAGAGACAAAAACCTGTATAGTCCTCCAAAGCTTATAACAAAATATAGAAAAGGAAAACATATTGTAACAACTGATTACACACACATGTTGCACACGCACACACAGACTCACACAAACATATACACTCAGAAGAAACACATGCTCATGCATTCACACACACGCACATACACACACACACACTCACAGTCACACACACACACCTGATCACATACACAAACGCATAACACCACATGCACATACATACAAACCCTACTTATGCACAGAGATAGAGACAGACAGACAGCAAGACAGAAAGAGATGACTCGTAGCATCCTATACACGCACAATCGAAGATATTCAGTCACACAGGTACATGCTGTTAGAGAAAGGGATGGAAGGGGATTATAGCTGAAGACAGGCGAAAGGGATGGGGTGGGGAGAGGGGTGCGGGGGTAGTGGGAGAGTAGTGGGGTAGTGAGGCTATTTAAAGTAAAACTTCTTTATTTTCCTTCACTAATTGCAAATTAAACCTTCTAAAATCACTATTAAAAAGGTATGGGTCATGCATGACCCACACAAGCTTTCGAGGGGTGACCACGTTTTTTCCTCTTTAAAAAGCATGGGTCATACACGACCCACACAAGCATCCGTGTCTAGTTAAAACGCCACCTTTAATTATTCATTAACTAGTTAATAAAATTTTTTGGCAAAAGTTGGCATTTTAGGTGTAGGAAGCATTTCTGAAATTTTGTAGAAAAATATTAAGAATTGGCTGATAATATTTGCGTTTTTGTACCCTTCTGGGTCGTGTACGACCCACGATAGCCAGCGAAGGTTAACGTGCGTTTTTGATCTTCTGCGTGCGTATACACACGAAGGGGGTTAGGCATTGGCAGGTCTGCACGTATATTGACCTGAGAGATCGGAAAAATCTCCACCCTTTACCCACCAGACGCCACTGAGATTTGAACCCGGGACCCTCAGATTGAAAGTCCAACGCTTTAACCACTCGGTTATTGTGCCCATCAGATGTCATTTGTACCCTGCAAAAGCAATCGACAGGTGTGAAAGGGATTTGTATTGGATTCCTCACTGAAGCAAAACTAGTTGGCAGAAACCAAGGGTAGTAAACATTTACATATGAGTAGGAACAAAAGAGACATACATATTAAAGAGAGACAAGAGAAACCATTATGAACCACACAGAACATTAAGATCCAGTTCTGAAAAGCTGCTTAAAGTTCCAAGGACTAATCTGAAATGCGCTGGAAATAGGTCTTTCAGAGCTCAGGTTCCCCAAGTGTGGAACTCTATACCTTCATCTCTTAGAAATGCCTCTGATCTACATTCCTTTTTTGTCAGATCTGAAAACTTACCTTTTCCATAAGCATTTTTGTTCTGGGCGGAACGGTTAAACCAAGGTATGCCTGTTAACAAGTATCTTTGTACTGGTATTTTTGTAGTCCTGTTTCAATGCATTGTATATTTTATGTAGTTTTGGTCTTAGATGTGATGGCATTTTTTCTATCTGGTTATTTTTAATGGGCATGTGTGTGTGCGTGCGTGCGTGCATGCATGTGTTTGTGAGGGTACAGTGCTCTGGTACGCGTAAGTGTGTTGGTATGTTAGTATGTCCGAACAGAATTCTATGTTAGAAAATAAGAAATATCTTAATACTTATGCAATTTTGTTTTCAGTGCAGTTGATATTTAATGTCAGCATGTGTGTGTGTGTCTGTAAGGGAGGGACATCTGTGTGTGTGTGTGTGCGTGTGTGTGTGTGTGTGTGTGTGTTTGCATGTGTGTGTGTGTTCTGAAATGCATTTTGTTTTAATCTAAGCCTTATTTACTTCATAGCTTTTATAATCTGATTCATCTAAGTGTGCTTTTTCATTCATATGAACACACTGGATGTTTTCCATTGTCAGATAGCAGCTGATATGCTTTTTAAGGCATGTTTATAGTCAACTGGATGATGTAAGACGCTTTGAGCAGCATTGGTGCTGGATATCGCGCCATAGAAAAACTATGTATTATTATTATGTGTACCCCACTCTCCACTGTCACCATGACATCCTACAGCCAGTGATAGGAGATCATTTCTGCTAACAGAAATGCTGTTAGCTTCTGATTAACTGCATCCAAAATTGTGAGAATTTAGTTACAGAAAACTGCAAACCAACTTTACTTCTTTATCTAATCTTACTGCAACCTGATTTTGTATCTTTTAGCAGATGATCTATATTTTGTTTTTATTTTAAGTTATTCAATTGAACAAAGTACTAACAAAAATACCAAGAAAAAACTTTTTTTTTTAAACAGAACAAGGTAATATCTTTAGCAGTTTGGTGCTTGTGCTGCTCTGAGGCTGTAATCTGCAGTTAGTCTGCATGATAATAAAGTGCAAACATACCCTACATCATGAAGATGGCTGGCCTCACATGTTGAAATTACTGCATGCATGATGAGATTGTTTAATGTTTAGTAAGACCTCATTTTGCTCTCATCTTCATCACGCAAAGAGCTCCAGCAATATGGCCCATGAAGAACTTCATACCTCCAGTAGCCATGTTTTATTGAAAGTATACCTTATTCTGGGTCGCCTCTCAACTATGGGCTGAATGTGTGAGTGATGACTGTGTACACAATTACAAAGAGCCACAAATATATTCATAACAAGACTACATACATCAGCATGCATGCTTTTTGACACATAATTCAACCTGAAAAAATGCTCAGGCTATGATTGAACCTAGTGTCTTCAAATAAGAATCAGAGACACTAACCAATTTCTAACTGCAGATTTTCCTTTTCCATGCACATTTTGGATTTGTGAGCTGGAAAACATATTATTATTATCTTAAAAACCTGAGCCAGAAACTACAGAAAAGGGTATAGATGCAAGGGCTCCTTCTCACGTTGTGCTAGGGACATTACACTGTATCACCAAACATGGAGTATAATACAAACTCCTCGTCTCTGTTATTTTCTCTTCTCTGGAATGTCTGCGTTGAGGTTCTGTGGGTTGTATGATATCAAAATATTTTCAAAAGTTTTAAGTTGGTCAAAGTGTTTGGCTGGACTGAGTAACATGAATGGAAAGGAAGGTGTCACACACACACACACTCACGTACACACACTCAGTCAAGCATGCCCACACACACACACACATACACACACCCACCCACCACCATGACCATAATGTAAACAATAAAACATTTTCACCAATAACTTTTTATTTTACCACTAACTGATACCCAGTCACACAACATCATCTCAAACAAACACTTATTTTTTGCGCCGTTCTTCTCTTGCATCATCAATGGCTTTTATCTGTGACTTCAGTTCCTGCATTTCCTTGTCAGGGATGTAGCGGAACTCCTCCTCCTCTGCATCTGGCTGCTCATGGAACACATAGGAGCAGATATGAACCACAGATAACGTGATAATTCAGGAGCTATGACTGACACTGAAACTCTCACTCTCAGAAAAGATATGGACATTTCTTTACATTAGATGTAAAGTCTTCTAAGACGTCAGAGAGCAGAGATAAACCACAGATAATGTGATATAAATGTAGTGCAATAAAAATGAACAAAACTGCGGCACATATGGGATAATTCAGGGGATATGTATGACTGAAACTGAAACTCCCAGAAAAGATACAGACATTATCTTACAACAGATGTAAAGTCTTCTAACGCTTAAGGCCCAAGGTGAATGAAAAGGATTTTCATCTGTGAAAGGAAGAATTGTTTTAAATAATCATTGTGACAGTGGCTTTTATATATGCATCTGCACACATGACAGCATGTTTATCTCTTTCTCACATTGCTGCCAATTTGAACTTCTGAGAGTACCTCTTTTCCTTTTTGGGGGGACAGAATTCTCTCTCATGCTAAACATCCAGTCACATATACTGCACAAGCACACACACACACAAAGATACATATACATACACAAACCACATACACACATACATGCACTCACAAGTTACAATCTTCAACAAAATAAGCTGAAAATGAGCATTGAGCTTAAAGGTTTTAAGTCCCACAGCCTTTTATGCCATCAAGGCAGTGCATTTATATTCACTGTGTCTAGGGCTCAGTATAGGAAAGTGGGTCCCAATCCTCTCCCACTGCAGCTTTAAACCGTCCCTGACCTAAGTCATTCACATCTGAGTTGAGTGAGGAAAGAGTAAATACCTTTCACAAGAACACAACACAACACTGAAATGCTCAAACTTAGATCACTGGTAAGCACTGAATCAGAAGTCCAATGCCAAACCAATCTTGCCACAGCACCTCCTTAAGTGAGCATGTTGAAGGAATAGAAATACTCACTTCTTTGACAGTGACATAAATGCCCTCTGGTGCATGTGTTCTCATCATCTCCAGCAGTATGGACAGGCTTGGTGAAGGTACATTGTCAATCTGTCGGTCACACACATAACTTGCTAGACACATGATAAAAAATAAATGAAAAGCAGTTTACAACAGCACAACCTTGTTTTGTTTTGCAAACTGTACAGTAAAGGGAAGACAAAACAAGAGAAAAGATGAAAAATAAAAGAGAAAGAGGCAGTAAAATGACAAAGTCAGATAAAATAGAAAAACAGAAGCTCAAGTGACAAGATGGTCTATTATGAAAATGAAATAAAACTTATATCAACTTAAAAAAAAGAAGTGTTATATGAACTTAAAATTCACAAAATGATATTTCTGTGTGAAATCACAAAATCAAATATCAAATTCTTCTTCTTTTTCTGTGTTAATGGGCTGCAACTCCCACATTCACTCATGTGCACAAGTGGGCTTTTGCGTGCATGACTATTTTTGCCCTGCCATGTAGGCAGCCATACTCCACTTTCTGGGGTGTGCATGCTGGGTATGTTCTTGTTTCCATAACCCACCAATGCTGACATGGATTACAGGATCTTTAACGTGCGTATTTGATCTTCTGCTTGCGTATACACACAAAGGGGGTTCAGGCACTAGCAGGTCTGCACATACGTTGACCTGGGATATCGGAAAAATCTCCACCCTTTACCCACCAGGTGCCGTCACCGAGATTAGATTCAAATTAAATTTCAGAAAGACACCTTTGCAGAGCTGGAAAAAAAATTACTGCCTGAGAAGAGTTGGCATCATTATTTCTGGAGACAACCTAATGCGTGCATCTTTTCTTTCACTGAACTGGAGAAAATCTTTGTGGTGCCATAAGTATGCTCAAAATGAGGGCAATAGCTATCACTATAGTTATATATTTGCACTGGTGACAGGTGTGCATATGAATGAGAGTACATTCAAAGGCCACCCACCTGCACTGTTCTCTCGAAGAGTCTCAGGCTGTACTTGTTGTCTACCACAGATGAGTTGGGCTTGAAAGTCCTGATGTCCAGATAGCGAGCTGGCACAGCCCAACTGCAACAATATCACCAATCACATTCTTCTGACTGATGGCCTGCATATTCTGCCTTGTAAATGTGCACAGAATTATTGATAATCAGTGTGTGTGTGTGTGTGTGTGGTTGGGGGTGGGGGGGAAAGGAAGGGGTAACGCAAGCAAATGTCACATTCCTGACCTATGCTCTTCTATTCCTTTTCTTTTCAAAACACAGACCAATTTCTTATGCTCTCTGAAACTTGTGTTCAGCAAACTCCTCTGCATTTTCTTACAGATAGCTATTGTGCTAAAATTATTTGTCTCTTTCTGTCTTTCAAGAGGAATTGTGGAAACTGCACTTTGGAGAAGTTCCCTTATCAATACACCCATGTCCCTATGTCATATCCCCTGATACACACAGAGTTAAAATATCATCTCTTATGTGAAAATATCAGCTGCACAAACACGCCTGTTATATTTGCTGATTACATTGGAGTGATGAATACACAGGCGCAGAGCCAACATAAAGGCAGTCATGTGCCTGCTGTCTGAAAAGGCAGTCAATGGACACTTCTCAACTGCTTTTCCACATACTCACTCCCCTCTCTTCCTTTATCCCTCATCACCAGCTCATAGCAGGAACAGATTCGGGTGAAATAATTAGTCAACTGACTGAATGTGTGGAAAAGAAAAATAGCAGGGATAGATAAAGTCAAAGTAAAACAAAAAATCAACACAAACAAATACAATAAAAGTTACAGTATAAACCCCAAGTGTGTACACATACATTGACACACACATGCTGACAGGGACAACTAACTAAAACCTGCACACAGCAGGGCCTCAATTTAGATCAGTTAAAAATACTGGGAAGTCCAGGGTCTCTTTTACTGTAATTGTAGTGGGTCCCAGATTACATTCAGAGTGTTATTCTGATCAGATCTGCAATGCTATACACACACAAAAACAGCCTGAAGCTCTGACACACTTTTATCATTTTTTTATGCATTTTTTATAGAAATGACACTTTTATCATTTTTGTATGCATTCTGTATAGAATTTTTTTTAACTTGTCAGGGACCCACTCAATGAAAATGCAGTGCACCCTTTCCAATTCAAAGCATCAGTGACGCACATTTTTGCACTATCAGAAACCCTGACATACTATAAAAGATCATACATATTACTTACGCAGTGGTGTCCAGATCAAGATGGTTTGCCATGCGATGGACATGTTTTGCATATGATTCCAAGGAAACAAAATCATAGCCACGTATTCGCAAATTCAGACTGGTGTACTCTGGAATATCTGGTTCCAATTTCTGTGACAAACCCAACACAGTGATGAATTGTACATCAGTGTTTCTCTTGAAATGATCTGTGGAATGCACAACTCTCTCACCACAATCATAATACTTGTCTTTGTCAATGATTAACAAAATAAACCCCACATGAGTCATTGGCAACATGGTCAAGAAAAATGTAACTGCAACAAGTTAAAATGATAGTTTTCATAATCAGCATTAAAAATAACTCACCAAATCATCTGGTTCAAATATCCCAGCCATTGGGACAGATATGCTGAATTTTCTGCAGAACAAATAGCAAACAAACAACAATGACAGAAGCACAACTCTCTTCATTTAAAAAGGAAACACACACACACACACACACACACACACACAAGAATAAATAGATGAATAACTATAATGCTCTGTCTTAGACTCAAATCAGAGCATAAAAATGCCATTCTACCACACACATCTTATACAAAACTAACATCGCTGATGATCATGTATCAATTGATGCTGAAATTATTTGCATATACTGCCAATGATAAAAAAACACCGATTCAACAACATAAAACCTGATAAAGATAGATTTTTAGTGATAAGAAACTCTAGGGAGAGCTGGACAGTACAAGGTCTTCAGAGAAGAAGCCCCCCTCAGTCAAGTGTTTCAGCCCTAAACTCCTTGCACTCTAAGGTGGCCAGGCCACACCCAGGTCATGACTCCTGGATGCCCTTGTATTGCCGCCTTCCCCCCATGCCCTCCCTAGTCCTCAGCAAGTTCGAATCCGTACCTCCAGGGTGGTCGCCACTTCAGGACTGAGTCACCTTTTCTGGCAGACGTTTTAACCACTGAGCTATTGTACGCCTAGTTTGAGTAGCAAAATTTAATCCTTATGAAGTTTACTTTCATTCCTCCTCAGACCAGATCCAGCTGGAGCTCTTTTCTGCTGCTTCTGCCATTGCCTTCAGAGCCCATGTCCTCTCTGCCAGAAACTGACAGCTGTTTCATGAGGCTGTAGTGCTAATACTATAACATAGAAATAGATCTGCCAGAAAACAGTGGAGCTGAAAGCGACATACTCTGCAACCAGTAACAGACAAGCAAGAGGCAGAGAAGATGGAGGTGGGCAGTTCAGTACCTGTTCACTCACTATATTATCTACATACATGTACTAATGCATGGTATATCATATCATGCTCCTCTTGCCTCAGTGGCAGACCAGGACTTAGGAGGAGGACTAAGACCAGGTATGTGTCTTCAAATTCAAGACTGGTTTATTGTCTATACCAGGGTACAGAATTGAATTGAATTGAATTGTTGCTTATTGTCCAGCCAACCGCACAGGGCCATATCAGGACTGTCAAACCATATATATGCTCAACCGCATCAACATTAAACTGTAACATTAACACACAAAAATAATATCAAGATAAACCTACAAACTCAGTTCATGACACAGTATCCTTACCATTCAGCTCCTTAGGGCAAATAAGATTAGGCTGTGCTGATGACGCCAGCCATTCCGCTTAATTCACCATCCCCAATTTCTTAAAAATCGCAAAAAAGGAAATAATAACACTCAAAACCAAGCAAAAAATACATAAAAAATAGGCCAGACTGGTAAATAACATTGCAGAATGAACAACTAGTGCCCATCCCAGTGTTTACATCTCACTACCAAATCGCCAGAGCAAAACAGCACAGAAAGTACATCACAGATTACAGAAAAGAGAAAAAAGTGTCAAGGCCTGCTCGAAAAAGGAAAG